>NC_133391.1:21671712-21764212 GCF_047511655.1 Castor canadensis | reverse complement strand
CGAGATTTGCCATCACTCCCTCACGGATGATTTGTGTCACCAAACGCTCACCTAGCGTCTCTTGCCTACTTATAGCTTTCTTTAGCTTCAAACGTCTGCAGAACCCAAGAAATAAATTCTCATTAAGTACAAGGGACTAAGTTATCCTGGATCGTCCTGCCCACCACTTATGGGCAAATTGCTAAATACAATTCAGGCTGGGGAAGGAAGGAGTAGTCTTCTCATGCGCAAAGCAGGTTCCTGCACTTCTCTTGGGGGGAAGAGGTGGGGAAGCGACCGCAAGTGGAGCTCCAGGGTGGAGATGGCATGAAGGGGAGTCGGACAAGAATGCTTGGATGAGAGGGAAGGCTCTGGGAGACGTCCTGGCCTGACAGACTCTGTCGCCTGTACGCGGGGAGGTTAGGACACTAGAGGGGAGATCCGGGTTGGTGAGGGGGGTATGTGGAAGGGGGACGCAGAAGTACCTGAAGAGTGTGGAGGCCGTCTGGTTCCTCCTCCACGCGGTGCCCTGTTGCAACACCCCCTGCACGATCTCCTTCTCGTTCGGCAGCCTGTAGACCGGGAAGATGTAGAGCCAACACAGGACCACCACGCACAGGGCACTGGCTCCCACGGGCAGGCGGGTGCGCGGGAACTTCCACGCCAGGACTGCCATGGCCCCTCTGGACGTATGTCGCCGGGCCTGCCCACAGGGGCTCATCGCCGTCCCGGCGTCCCAGGGCCGGGGGCCGAGCCTCAGTGCAACACCAGGCGAGGTGGCACCGGAGGGTCCCCGGAGTGCCGGCCCCCCATGCACACACACCTTCCTGTGTCTTGCTGGCACACGCACGCACGGGGCCCCAAAGGTCAGCACAAGGTTCTTTGCAGATGCAACTTTTCCTAGTCTTTCTTCCTAGAGGAGGTGGCTGGTGAGCAAGTCACGAGCTGGAGCCATGGTCGTTCCCCCTGCAGAAGGCGGGCGCGGGGGCTCGGGTAGCCCGGAGAACGGCGACTGCGGGTCGCAGCATCCCGCTGGCCTTGGCGAGGTCCCCGGTTCTGCTCGGCTGTGTCCCAGCCCTGGCCCGCGGTGAGCAGCCTGCCTAGAGATGCTCCCGTCCTTCGCCCTGCTCCGCCTCTCCCCGCCTCCCGCGCCGCCGGGCGCCCCCAGACGAGCGCTCCGCGCGGAGCCAAGTCCTTGGAAATTTCCACGGCGGCCCGGGACCGCTACCCGGCCCCCGGCTGCTCCGCCGGGCCCGCCGGGACTCCCGCTCCCCAGCCCTGGCGGAGCAGACCAGAAGTGGCTGTCATCTGGACGATCGGCGGCGCCGCCGCCGCCGCCGCCGCAGCCTTCCGCGGCGCCCGGAGCCGCAGCCGCGCCCGGGATTGGTGGAAACGCAGGTCCCCCGCCTCCCGCCGCCGCGACCCGGCCGAGCGCGCTAGCGCCCCTCGCTCCCGCCTGGCTCTCCTGCTAGAGCCAGACAGACAATAAAACCCAACGGCCCCTACAATATGTGCGTCTGATTACCCATCCCTGAGACGACAGAGGTGGGCGCGCACCCCGACCCTGTCACCCGCGCCTTTCTCTAGCTGGATGGTCGCGAGGAGCCAGGACGCCGGCGGAGATTAATTTCTTCCTGGGCCCCTAACCCCATTAAGCCGGTCCTGGAGCCGCAGCCCCAGCCGACACCCGTGCGCGCGTGCGCGGACACACAGACACACGCGCGCGCACTCACACCGATGTCCACGGGCGCGAGCGCGCGCGCACGGGGAGGTGCGTGCACAGCGGGGTCCTCGGCGTCGCCAGCGCCCTGCAGGGACCAGCGCCGCTGCATCCAGCCTTGCAGACAGCTGCTGCCCCAGCTCGCACACCTCGCGGCTGGGATAATGCCCCGGGGGCGCGCCCGCCTCCTGCACCTTTGAGATTAAAGGGCCGCTAATTCTTAGAGGTCCTGACTCCATCAAGTTTATCACAATCCTGACCTTGGGAAAGCGTCTCCCGCCTAGCCCCGGGAGCCTCTGTGAGCCATTTCTGCTCTCCGGGCGGAAGACACAAGCTAGGGTACCTCCTAGAGGTTGCCGGCTCTTAGGCTTAAGCATCTTGTCAAGTGCAAGGACAAAGGAGAAAGTCCGCAGCCTGGGAATCCAATCCGGTCAGCTTAGTCATCGCGGAACCCAGCTCTCAGGCCACAGTTTGCTCTGCTCATCAAGCTGCCGCGCCAAATCCGACTGCTTGGTGGCTCATGTGTTACTCTCCATGGAGAGGTGGAACTTCAGAAGTTGGTGCAAAGTTACTACCAGACACGAAGTCTGGGACAGAATGACTTAGCGTCATTCTCTTAACAGTACTAAGCCCTCTTACAACTACCTACACCTCCGCTGGCAGATATGCCCCTGAAATCTCCCTCCTGCCTAGAAACTAAGTAGACACAGGGGAAATCTTGACGTCCCCAAGCTACATCTTATTACAGTGCATCCTAGAGCAGTCTTTAAAATGAAGATAACCTAAAACCCTACAAAGTGACCCACTCCCCATCTTCCGTTCTGGAAAGGAGGGAGTGGGAGGGGCAGCTTTCCTAGTTTCTAGGGCTGCAGAGAAGTCATCTACCACTTTTGCCCATTAATTACATAAAACACACACCATCCCAATTTATCTTTTCTTCCCCAAGTCCAAAGGATAGTTGTAGAGTGAGTAACATACACTAATCAACAACCAAAATCAAGGCTTACAGCAGCTTTGAAGGAACTACAGAAATGTTTCCCCATTTGATACCATGTTTTCATGCAAATGCAGTGGGCTGTTGTCCCTTCTCTTGCTGACTCGCCCCACCTGTTAATACATTCTTACTTCCTGATTTTTCTTATCATGAAGACCAAGAAAAAAAAAATTGGCGGTATTGGGTTTGTACTCCTCCCAGCAGGTGCTCTACCACTTGACCCACTCCTCCAGCCCTTTTTGCTCTGGTTATTTTTGAGAAAGGGTCTTACCCAGGCCACCTGGACCATAGTCCTATTTTTTGTGCTTCCCTCTTAGGTGGGATAGCAGGCCCACACCACAGCATTCAGTTAATTGAGATGAGGTCTCCAGAACATTTTGGCCAGACTGGCCTCCAACTGAGATCCTCCTTATACCTTCCCCAGAGTAGATAATAGGCTGAGCCACATGTGCTGGCTTGAACACCAAATTTAATCAGGCCATTTCCTTCACCCTTCCCTGTCCCAAACAAGTCAGGTCTGTCACAGTATTGTGGTCTATGTACATGGACGTATTTTCCCCTCCTTCCATACAAATCCAGTCCATCATTCAAGGCCTAGTCAAGTGACTGCAAGTTTCTCTCCGGATAATGTTTTTCCAGACCATCCAAAACACAAGCTTGGTAGGGTAGGAACTCAATAAATATTTGTGGTATCTCCCCTATTTCCTTTGACCTCATACTCTGGATGCCTAGACAACTTACTGATTCTGATAACTGATCATGCTGCTGGAAATTACGAGCTGAGATAGGAGTCTCTGAGAAAGATTATCAGGAAGCAACGTTTATTGTGCTGGCACAGACCCAGCGGACTCATGTCCAAAGCCTGAGCCCCTAAAACAAAGGGGTCTCACCTCTATATACCCTTGCAAGCAGGTTACAGAGGCAAAAAGCAACACTCAACTCACAAATGGCTGCATGTGACTTCATTGGTTATTTCATTTTCCCGTGACTTCATTGGTTATTTCATTTTCCCAGTGCTGTGTGACCTTCATGTTTCAATTCTTTAAGTTTTCTCTCTCTGCTTTGCCATCCCCTCCCCCTGTCTCATTATCAGAACACAGCCTATCTGTTTTTCTTCTGGCCTCCCCTTTCTTGGTACATTATTCCCCCCTTTGATGCTCGGACCCACCCAGGGTCAAAGAGCACCATCTTGATTTAGGGGTTTGTGTTTTTATAACATCATTACATATGCGGCCGTTTTCCTTTCTATAATGGCCTCCATAATAGTCTTGATAGACCATAGCCTCAGAAGACATAGACATGGCAATATTAAGCATACTCCTAGGATTAGACCTATTGCCCCTATCAGATTTTTGAATCCACCTAAAGCAGAAAACCATCCTCCAAACAGGTCATTGGGATCCTATCCTCTCTAAGTCTGGACGGGGACATGGGCAAGCGTCTTCATTCTCTCTGTGATCTCTTTTATAACCTCTTTTTATCATTAATCTGTAAACAGCAGTTGTTTAGGTTACATTTTTTAACAGTTTTTAATCTGAGGTCCACCAGACTTCCAAGGTCAAGGCCTTTTTTATCTATCCTTATGTCAATTACATATCCCCATGTCCAATCAGATGGCTTAAGTACAGTGAAATTTACAGGGTTACAGGTGCCATGGGTGCAGTCATGGGCAGCTATCCCCTTATGACACAGCCTATACCTCCACATCCATCCTTATCTATGGCTGCACATGCATCAAAGAGCATTGACACTGGTTTATCAGGGCTAAACACCTGGGTGCAGCTGACAACGTTCCCAGGATTTTGGACACTCCTGATCTCTAACCATTGTTCCCTAGGGTAGTAAGTGGGGTTGAAGCAGATATGCTCTGACCCAATGACAGTGCCTGCACAAGAATAATAAGTATGGAATAGCAAAGTGACAATATTTCCTATCTGAGTAGTATGCATACATAGGTCACAGGAGGAGGGCTCTGAGGCCACGAAGGGAAACCACATCGGTAATAATAAACAGTAATGATGCATCCTTTCAAAAAGAGATAGAAGAGAGCAAATAAAAACCTTTCATTGTGAGTCCAGTCAGCGGGGGTGGTTTCTGCCAAACTTATGGCAAAGATTATGGTGAGAATTACAGCAACAGATATAAACAAGGGGTGACAATGCATCACAGTGAGATAACTGGTGTGAAAACAGTCTGGTTGTCCCACTGGAGAGTCAACTCCTCAAGCTTTTGCCATGCATTGACTAGTCAGCCTTTCAAGAGTGACTAAACTAGGTCTGTAATCCCGCCATTCTTGGTCCCCTGTTGTTTCCTGGGAAGTGGAGACCTGCCAAGGGAGGGTGCTCAGGTTCCAGAGGGTGATCCTACACGGTGAAGCTGGATCAGGGATGCACTCCCACTTGAGAGGAGTTGGCTTGACTCAACTGTGGTGGATCCAAGGAGAACTCTCTGCTACTTTAACTATGATGGGAGTAGATAAAATAACAACAAAAGGGCCCCTACAATTGGGTTTTAATGGTTGGATATTTTATTTTATTTTTTATCCAGACAGTATTTTAACTGAATAGAATTACCTTGGAAACAATGTACTGTTAGTATATATGTCCAAGAAAACTTGCTTAAAAAAGTTAAAACCACCATCTTTTTTTTTTTTCATTTTTCTTTTATTATTCATATGTGCATACAAGGATTGGTTCATTTCTCCCCACTGCCCCCACCCCCTCCCTTACCACCCACTCCGCCCCCTCCCTCTCCCCCCCTCAATACCCAGCAGAAACTATTTTGCCCTTATTTCTAATTTTGTTGTAGAGAGAGTATAAGCAGTAATAGGAAGGAACAAGAGTTTTTGCTGGTTGAGATAAGGATAGCTATACAGGGAGTTGACTTGCATTGATTTCCTGTGCGTGGGTGTTACCTTCTATGTTAATTCTTTTTGATCTACCCTTTTCTCTAGTTCCTGGTCCCCTTTTCCTATTGGCCTCAGTTGCTTTAAGGTATCTGCTTTAGTTTCTCTGCGTTAAGGGCAACAAATGCTAGCTAGTTTTTTAGGTGTCTTACCTATCCTCATCCCTCCCTTGTGTGCTCTCGCTTTTATCATGTGCTCAAAGTCCAATCCCCTTGTTGTGTTTGCCCTTGATCTAATGTCCACATATGAGGGAGAACATACGATTTTTGGTTTTTTGAGCCAGGCTAACCTCACTCAGAATGATGTTCTCCAATTCCATCCATTTACCAGCGAATGATAACATTTCGTTCTTCTTCATGGCTGCATAAAATTCCATTGTGTATAGATACCACATTTTCTTAATCCATTCGTCAGTTAAAACCACCATCTTTAAGTATCAAAGGACATGTTTGAGTCAATAAAAATAGTTATTTTGTCTCTATTTAAGTAGAAGACCCTGTCTAAAAATATGAGTTTATATCTGGAAGGGCTTTAATGTCAGATAGCCACACATGCATAAGAACCATTTCCTCAATCCTCTCAGTCTTGGTTATTTTTGAGAGTTCTGGCATCAGTGACTCCATTGGAACTTTGATGGCATTCCCCCACTTGTCTTCAAATTGCTTGTCTCTGAACAATCTCTTCTGAAGATCTGTCTTCCATCCAAGTACTAACAAGGCCCAACGCTGCTTAGCTTCTGAAAGCAGACGAGATTGGGCGTGTTCAGGGCGGTATGGCTGTAGATTGGTTGCTTTTTCCTGGATTTTGTTTGGTTGGTGGGGGGAGTGGTGTGAGCAGATCATGTGGGAGTCAGTGCCAACTAGACCCTTTTGGCCAAATTTATGCAACAAAGAGAGGCTTAGAAGGAGTGGTTCTTAGGCAGTGGGCTTCTAGACAAAGACAATACAAAACAAAATCTAACAAAAGCAGATGTCAAACAAGCTAACCTGGTTGACACATAAGTAGTTATTAAAGTCATTTTTTTTGTGGACTTGACTGTAAATGCCCCAGAAGGATCAGAACTGTAATGACAAAAACATAAAAGTCATGGTTAAAATTTTGATGGAAAATTTAGCAACTAACAGAACAGTATATCAGTACCACTAACCTTTTGTTACCATGTTTACCTAAATTTTGTATTTTAGAAGGCTTGATATACTTGAAAAACATAAATATATTTAATATATAGGAACCAGCAACAGCATCACAGCTCTATAGAAGTTATATATACATATTAGTTTAGTTGTTGCTATTGAAGTAAAACCTTAGATTTTTTTCATCAGTTTGGGGAAAGAACAGTTTTAGTAAACCCAAATAGCCCAGTCACAGACACATATAGGGTACCAACTGTATTAGAATCACCCAAGACAACAGTTGTTTAACCATGAGGTCATCTAGAAAGTTTTATATAAAGTATTAGAAAATAAAAGGCATGGAAGAGGCAGAGAGATGGCTCAAACACCAGTACAGGGTTTATTGTTTAGGTAGGAGTCCCGCAAGAGAGCTAGAGCCCACTGCCATACACGCTTGGCTACATATAGGGGGCTAGTGGAAAAGTACTAGGAAGGTCACTAAGAGATATTGTTGCTGGGCAACCAAGGAAGATAAGTTGAAGTTAGGTCACTCTCTGCCCAACTGTCCTTGGCATCTACCTGGGGAGATAAAGGTAAGCCATCTGCAAGGGGGAGGGGGTCCAGTCCTAATATCGCTGTCCTCATTGTTAACCCCAACATAAACCAACTTAAATGAACATGATTCAGTTACTGTAGTAATCAAAACCCTGACAAAAATCACCAGAGAACACAGGTACATATTTATGGGGACTAAGTGTGGAGTCAGGAAACATAGTGGCCAAGAATCATGGCTCAGATGTTGATAAGGGATCACATCTCAGATTGTTGACATTAACAGATGGCTCATGACATACAGCAGGATCCTATCAACCTGTCATCAATGGACCCCTTCCCCCAAAATAACAGGCCCAATCTGGTCATGCCAGGGTGAAAATTCCCTCTATCCAACATGTGCAAGGAGTAGGACTAACACCTCCATTCTGTTGAGTCCAATAAAAACTGGAGGTCTTGACTTTAAGTGTAGTGCTCCTTTTTGAGTTTTTCTTTTTTTTATCCTGTCTGGAGGGTGCACTTTGGCTTTACGTAAGTAAATCTGTCTTAACTCTCATATCAGTGCAGTAGTTCTCTCTGTGCTCAGCTGCTTCTTGTTTTTTGGTGTGTTTTAATAAACTCTTGTTGTCTTGCCAAATTGTGGATTAACCTGTTGCACCAAAAATTCCTGACAGTTATCTTGGTAAAACAAAAACCATTTTAAAACAATTT
Source organism: Castor canadensis (assembly GCF_047511655.1). NCBI lineage: Eukaryota > Metazoa > Chordata > Mammalia > Rodentia > Castoridae > Castor > Castor canadensis. Next base: position 21,756,239 of record NC_133391.1, on the reverse strand, counting down.
TTTTTGTAAATGTTATCAAGAACAATATAATATTTTAAAGATAGCCTTGTTGTTATGAGCTTAGAGAATTAAGTTTTATTTTAACATTAGTACATTAAATTTTGACCTTACAAAACCTTTAATGTAACTCTTAGATTTTAGTCAACTTAATCACTTACATAGCATATATAAGCTTCATCTTTTTATGACAACTTATTTTGTATCTTTGTGACAACTTAATACGTTCCCTCTGGGGGAGCTTGTCTTTATCCTTTTTTTTGAGACAATTTTGAGGACAAACCTTTTTATTTTTTTATATAATCTCTTTTTATCCAAAAGTATTTTTTACCTTTTATTTTTAAAAACTACATCCTTAATACTTTTTATATATTTTTATTATTTGTTGAAAATAACTCAAAAATCTTTTAACTTAGAGCCTTACATTTGTATGAAAAAAACAAGAAAGAAAGCAACCTTGAAATTATTTTTCTATAAAAGCACTTTATAGAAAGCCCATTTGTTAATAGACCCATGTACTATAAGACAGAATTAAATTCCAGATTGTATTTATGACAGAATGAACCATGTGAAGGACATTTCTTTAACAACCCAAACTCCAAGATTCCTGCTGCAGGCTGTGGCTCCCCTTTTCTTTCTTTCTTTCTTTTTTTTTTCCTTCTGGTCTAAGCTAGAGTGTTAACCCCTGAATGTCTACATTTTAGTGAGGTCTGATTGGAATAAGTTTGATAACCTATTTTCTTAAAAGTAGTGACAGAACAGAGTAATAATTTTTACATTGACTCTATAATAAGAACTGTTCTCAAGATATTTACATATTAATGTGTAAAAAGCCTAAACAGTTTATAACAGAGATCTTTAAAATAAGTACCTTGGTTGTTTTTTGCTACCTTGAGTATCATATTAACCTTATAGCAGCAGTTTAAGAACCATTTTGAAGATGCTTACACATACACACACACTGTGAGCACACATTAGATGGATGCTTAATCTGATCAGCCATTAGCAAGGGAAACATAAGCATCTCATGACTGTCTCAATAACAGACCAAGCTTACTGCACCATTCTTTTGGAACAGTTTTTTTGTTTAGTTTTTACCAGCAACAGTCAAAGTTTCCACCCTTTTAGGTTTATGCTCCCTAGAAGTAAAGGTGCTAGCAAGTTCAGTATTTCTGGCATATTTTAATAATCCTAAATTGTTTTCTATTTACTTTTAAGACATAAAAACTCAACTGAAGGAGTGTGTTAAACCTTTCATCCTTTTCTGTCTCCAAACATTTTATGACATTTTTTTCTCTTTTTCCTCTCCCTCTCCTTTCTCTCTCTCTTCACTTCATCCATGAAGACCTCATCCCAGTTTTGTTTCCATTTCTCCATTTCCCCCCTCCACATTCACAACCCTTCTGGAACATTCCTTTTCTTTCAAGTCAGACAAGATCTTATGTATCAGTGCAAGTCCATCCTTTATGTATTAATTTTTGTAAAAGCTCAGTTAGTGCTGAGCCTCAATCCTCCTTTAGGATGCCCATTTTGGGTGAAGATGTGCAAAGTGGGGCACCAAAGCTACCCATCAAGACTGAAAGACTCTGATTCCTCCTCAGCCTACCCAATAAATTGCTACCTGAACTTAAATAAACAACAGAGTCTGGTTTTTGAAGACCAGTTTTAGCCTCTTTGCTTTCCCCATTCTCCTGAGTATTAGCTGTTTTGTTTTTTTTTAATGATTACTGTGTAAACTTCATTAACCATAGTTTTATCTAGTGACCTTTACGGAGGCCATCCTACACCAAGAGCAAGCCAATCTATTTTACAAAGAAGCTTGACTTTGTTAGCAGTTAACTTAACTCCATAGTCTCCATTAAATCCCTTTTTAAAGTTATTAATCATACACTCCAAGAGAGTGTTTTTACTCTGATTTCCACCCATCTCCTCCAGTTACCAGATGGCAAGACAGACACAGAAGAGGAGGGGTTTTGGAAAAGCACTCACTTCATCCATCACCTGCTGCTCCCCTTGTGGGGACTTAGGCATCTCTTTGGCCCCAGCGAGTCCATATAAACCCTGGACCAGAGGCCCTGTTAGGGCTCACCCTTGACCTTATGAGTTCACCACAGAACCAAGGATCAGGACTCTTCACTCACTTTGCAGCTGGGCTGCGTCTCACATTTTCACATATTCTCACACGGCACGATACACAAACAGGCAGTTACTATCAGTCTGCGGGAGATGATCAAGCTCCCCTTCTTCCTCCCGAGGCAGGACCCCAGGTTCTTACTAGTACAAAGAGCAGTGCTCTTAAGTTGGCTCCTGTGCCTCAGTGGGTTCCTTTGTGCATTCAGACCCTCACCCTGACTCACTGAGGATGAATCCCCCTTTCGGATCAAGCTGTCTGTTGGCACCTGGTGGGATCTCCTCCCAGTGGTCCAGGGGATGCACCCTGGTGACAAGGGAGGTGATAAATCACCATCTTCTGTAGTCCCAGCAAGCCCCCAAGGAATGTTGTGGGAAATTATGAGCTAAGATACAAGTCTCTGAGGCAGATTAGCAGGAAGCAATGTTTATTGTGTCTGCACAGACCCAGCAGACTTGTGTCCAAAGGCTGAGCCCCCAAAACAAAGGGGTCTCACCTTATATACCCTTGCAGCTGGTTACAGAAGCAAAAAGCAAAGCTCAACCTACATATGACTGCATGTGACGTCATTGGCTATTTCATTTCCCTAGTGCTACATGACCTTCATGTTTCAATTCTGTAAGTTTTATCTCTCTGCTTTGCTATCCCCTCCCCCTGTCTCGTCATCAGAACACAGCCTGTCTGTTTCTCTTCTGGCCTCCTCTTTCTTGCTACAATCATACACTTAGGTGAACTGTGTTGAGTTGCATGCATTTTCTATAGGTAACTTTGCCTCAGCAACTGGGTACTGAGAGATTTCCTCTCACATATAAATGAAAACCCTGTGCTTCTGACCTAAACGAGGACTCCACATATTGTGTCTACATGATTGGAGGAAGAGAAGGAATTATATTTTGTATTTTCTTCATGTTTCTCCAGGTACCAACTCAGACTTGACTATGTGTATATTCAAAAGATAATTGTTGCTTGGTTGTAGGAAATGTACAGGCACAAATTTACTGGGGTCATTGATAATGCAACACTATTTAAGGAAAAGTATAAACTCCCAACTTTTAATATTTAGAATTAAATATTTTTGTTTATATGGCTTTGGGCAAATGGCTTAGGTAGGTATTCTTTTTATATTTCTGCCTGTGAGTGTGCTTAGAGGATACAAATAGGGTTTTCCCGGGGACTGAAAACATTTAAAACTCTAAGAATATTTACTAGAAAAGTATAAAGGCAGGGGTGTGGCAAAATTTCATCCACGTTATTTACTAGCTGTGTGTCTTGCTATATTACATAAACTCTGAGCTTCTGTTTTTGGCAGTACTGGGATTTGAATTCAGTGCCTCACACTTGCTAGACAGGTGCTCTACCACTTGAGCCACACCTCCAGGCACTTTTTGCTTTAGCTATATTTTAGATGTGGCCTTTTGTTTTTTCCTGGGGCTAGCCTCAGACACAATCCTCCTACCTGTGCTTAAGTAACCAAGATTACAGATGTATACTACCATCCCCAGTTTGTTTGTTGAGTCTCACAGGGTCTCTCTAGCTTACTACAGTCCTTCTATCTCTGTCTCCCCAGTAGCTGGGATGACAGAAGTGTGTACCACCACGATCAGCCCTAAACTCTGAGCGTTGCTTTTCCATCTTTAAAATAGTGATAATTACTTTATTATTATGGAACACACAACTAAATGGCAATCCACGGTGATGCATGGTTGCTATTTTACTAGTATTCCCAATCTTCTCTTGGAACAATGTAAAAGTGGGAGGAAGGATATTTAGTTTTAGCTACAAAGGACAATCACAATAGTACAAATGCTTCCTCAGTACTCTCACTATCTTATCTACCATAACCATCCACCATTTCCTAAAAGGTCCTACCACTGAAGGCTTTTGTCTCATAGAATGCTGCTGCTTGTCTTGGGAAGTAACCTATTAAACCATTAGATATGATGTGCAAAATGACCTTCTACAGTAGGCAAACTTGATGAGAGTTTTTGCAACATCAGAGCTGGAAGAGAAGCCACTCTAAGAGGCTTAGCTACTATTCACCTGAAGTCATGAAGAAGAGAGGAAAAGGAGCGCTCACTGAGACATAGGTGATGAGGGCAAAGAAGGTAGGGTGGGAAAAGACGATCAGAGGTAACAGACATAGTCGTTGACAAGCTAGATTGGGTGATAATGTGCAAAGACAAATTTTAATAGTCAGTTTCTTGTTTAAAGATTAATCAGAATTGTCAGTGATTTGAGATAATTTCTGAAAGGTTATTCTTTTCATATCTCTGCACAAGTTCAAGGAAAAGAGAGACAGAGACATAAAACTGTGCCTTTCACAACCAGTCATAATACAAAGTTATAGATTGGAAAGGCTAGGGGTGAAGTTTGTCGAAATGAATATATTTATTTACCTCCACTGTGGGAACCCTGCTGAAGGGACAGTAAAGGAGTAAATTCAGAAGCACAAAAACAAGAAGAAACGCAATTAAAGAAGTGATAACTGATCTCAGAATGGAGGAAGTGCAAATGATTGTGTGTATGCGTGTATGTGGGCACACATGGGGGTGGGGTAACATGGGGACAGGCTAATGTGTACTACAGAGCACTTGAAAAGCTCAAATGAAGGCACCCGGAGGTCTGGAGGTAATGAACTGAGCACAATAAAAGGATGGTCTGAAAGTCTTTAAAAGCAACAATGAAGCATGTAGACCTCTTCCAAACCTAGTTTAAAATAGGAGGTTAAGTCTCTAGAGACACTGACCAGCCCAGAGGAGACCATGGATTCTGAAACATGCAGGAGACCTTGGATCCATGGTCCCCTGCCTAATGCCATAAAGCCAGTAGTAGATAAGCTCTACCATACCAACAGAGCTTCATAGCCTTCTTGTAAAGCTGTATCCTTAAATATAAGTGAAGAATCAAGGATTCCTAGATACTTGAAGAGAAGCAAGTTAGGTGTGATGGTCTGAATTTGGTTTTAGACCTTTGGATATCAGGTGAGACCATCTATGCAAGGTGATGTTTGTGTCTAAAACTAATGGAATTTTTAGCATAATGTATGTTTAGAAATCATGGACCACGGTTAGTGACATGGGTGAAATTGTCTAATAGGGAGAAACACAGGGAGGACAGAAAGTGGCTAAGTGATTTAAATTCCAAACACCCAACATATAGGTGGCTGGACTGAAGAGAATAAGGGTATAAAAGTTAGAACAGGGTTGGCCCAAGAGGTAGAATGAAAACTCAGAGAGTATGGTGTCACAGAAGGCACTGAAGTATTGAAGACATGAACAATATTAACTCAAAATGGATCAAGGATCTTAATATCAGACCCCAAACTCTAAAGTTGGTACAGGAAAGAGTAGGAAATACTCTGGAATTAATAGGTATAGGCAAGAACTTTCTCAATGGAACCCCAGCAGCTCAGCAACTATTACATAGCATAGATAAATGGGACTTCATAAAACTAAAAAGCTTCTGCTCAACAAAAGAAATGTTCTCTAAACTGAAGAGAACACCCACAGAGTGGGAGAAAATATTTGCCAGCTACACATCAGACAAAGGACTGATAACCAGAATATATAGGGAACTTAAAAAACTAAATTCTCCCAAAACTAATGAACCAATAAAGAAATGGGCAAGTGAACTAAACAGAACTTTCTCAAAAGAAGAAATTCAAATGGCCAAAAAACACATGAAAAAATGCTCACCATCTCTAGCAATAAAGGAAATGCAAATTAAAACCACACTAAGATTCCACCTCACCCCTGTTAGAATAGCCATCATTAGCAACACCACTAACAACAGGTGTTGGCGAGGATGCGGGGAAAAAGGAACCCTCTAGTACAACCACTCTGGAAAAAAATTTGGAGGTTACTTAAAAAGCTAAACATTGATCTACCATATGATCCAGCAATACCACTCTTGGGGACATACCCAAAGGACTATGACACAGGTTACTCCAGAGGCACCTGCATACCCATGTTTATTGCAGCACTATTCACAATAGCCAAGTTTTGGAAACAGCTAAGATGTCCCACTACTGACGAATGGATTAAGAAAATGTGGTATTGATACACAATGGAATTTTATGCAGCCATGAAGAAGAACGAAATGTTATCATTCTCTGGTAAATGGATGGAATTGGAGAACATCATTCTGAGTGAGGTTAGCCTGGCCCAAAAGACCAAAAATTGTATATTCTCCCTCATATGCGGACATTAGATCAAGGGCAAACACAACAAGGGGATTGGACTATGAGCACATGATAAAAGCAAGAACACACAAGGGAGGTATGAGGATAGGTAAGACACCTAAAAAACCAGATACATTTGTTGCCCTCAACACAGAGAAACTAAAGCAGATAATTTAAAGCAACTGAGGCCAATAGGAGGAGGGGACCAGGAACTAGAGAAAAGGTTAGTTCAAAAAGAATTAACTTAGAAGGTAACACAGATGCACAGGAAATCAATGCAAGTCAACTCTGTATAGCTATCCTTATCTCAACTAGTAAAAACACTTGGTCCTTCCTATTATCACTTACACTCTCTTTTCAACAAAATTAGAGATAAGGGCAAAATAGTTTCTGCTGGGTAGTGAGGTGTAAGGGGGAGTAAGGGATTTAGCAGTGGGGAGGTAAGGGAGGTGGTGGGGGGAAGGGGGGAGAAATGACCCAAACATTGTACATACATATGAAAAAAATAAAAATTAAAAAATAAAAGAAAGCATTAAAATAAATAAATAAAAGGAAGAGAAGGGAAAAAAACAGGAAAAAAAAAAAGAAGACATGAACAATGATATAGTAAAAAAAAAAAAAAGGAAAAAAAAGATGCATTTCCCTTCATGAGACCCATGCTTTTAGGTGACTCAGATCAGAGCCTGGTTGGAATATCAAAGGACAATCTTGAGCATTGATATTTAATCCTTTCTAAACTAAAGCTTTAGCCAACTATACTTTGGAGAGGAAATGGCCATTTTTCTGTACATCAACAGTTCTGGGATTTTTACTAATCTCACTTTATTTATAGAAAGTATAGTTTTTAAATGGTGATACTGAGATTCGAACTTAGGGCCTCGTGCCTGCTAGCAGTTCTGGGATTTTTAAAAGGGGCTATTTTATATACATTAGAAATGGAAATGAGAGACCTAAGTCTAGCTTGGCATGAATTAACTCATTGAATCTCATGACAGCCCTGTGAGGCACTGCATACTGCTGCTCTTATTCTTCACAGGAGCAATTTGAGGCATGTGGATTAAACAATTACATCATTCTATTCTTTTCCAAGGTCTGCCTGGAAATATCTTAGGTAAACATTTTTTTTAAAATGGGTACGTTCCTTATGAAGAACCCTAAGCAACAAAACAGATAGGGCTGGAGGTACTGAGTTTCCCACATATATTCAGAGATCACTTAATAAGGCTTGTTAACTTTCTACACTGAAAACTGTATACTATTGATCCATTTTGTTTGTCTTCTTGACTTTGAGAAAATCCTAAGTCTCTAGGTTATGATCAGATACAAGATTATGAACTATAAGGCTCATTGGTGAATGCTATTCATCCTGTCAGCACGAAGTTCTGCCATATCTTTCTTTTCTTCCTTTAGTGTACAATCTTCATTGTTAGTCTACTTACTACCATTCCACTTCTGCTTGTGGTTTTCTTCTATCTCCTAGCATTCTCTTTGCCTGCAGTTCTTTAACTCATCCATCTTGGATATCTGGCATATTTATCTTTCTAAGGTATTGGGTTTTTTGTTTCTTATTTTTAGTGCTAGGGATTGAACCCAGGACCTTATGCATGCTAGGCAAGTGCTCTACCATTAGGCCACATCCCACCCCATAAGACAGTTTTAATCTCACCAGCCTGCCTTTAAACAAGCACTCCCAGTTGCTTACTCTAGGTCTGTGTACCTAGAATCCATAGGCTAGCAGCCAGGATTCCCCACTCGTTCTACTACCCATATTCTCACCTTATAGCCCCATACACAAGTTGTCTGTGTCCAAGCCATTGTGTACTGTGCCTCAGCTTTCTTGTGCTTGCATTATTCACATGAGCCCTTTTGTTTGCAATTCTGTCCCATTTTCTCTGCCTGACGAGACCTCACCTACCTTTAATATCCTATTCTTTTCAGGAAGGTTTATTTTTTCCCCAGAAGATTCCAGGCCCTGACCATCTCTCCCCTGTTGATTTCATGCCAAATTCTAGAAACCTCTTTTAACAGTGCATCACAAAATATTGCACCATGGTTTGAATTTTCATTTTGTAAAGGCCTACTATTCTGAAGGGTAGGCAATGATTCTTAATTTGTCAAAACTCAACCAATTTGTACCATGCGGAATGTAAGGACCTTTTTAATTTATGGCGCCAGGGGTGTGGTGGAGTCATCAATATACAGAAGGTGCTTTCCAGAGACATCTTGCCATAGTTTAGGCTGGCCACAGCTTTCCCACAAATGTGTCCTTCTACCCTAACTCTCCATTATCCCTGGACACCATCCTCTAAATCTATCAAGTTCTACTGTAAACAACACACTGTATTTCATGCCTTCACTCAGAAACTAGCAAGCTCCACCCTCCATAAGTTTAGTAACAATCAATGTCCATTGACATATTGCTTCATTATCTCTCCAAACCAACTGCCAAGCCTGTTCCAGTACCTCCTTATCCCACCTAACAGGTCTTTCCTATCACAAGGCCAAATGTCCAAAGGAGTTAGCACCACTTGACTGTACACACCAACTCCAGTGGCTAAGATCCAGGAAACTCTCAGCACAGGAAGAGCATGATTGGTTAGGACACAGCAAATGTTACCACTGTGCATTTGTGGTTTGGATAAAATCCAAGAATTATGTTAGCTGAAGCTATGAACTCAGGAGCAGGTTATTTTGAATAAACCATAAAACATTCCATAATTATCATTTTGAAGTTCTGGGAGTAAATTATCAGTGGTGTAGGTTGGGAAGATCCAGCCAGAATTCACCTTCTGAGACACTGTCCTGACCCCATCAACATGAGTCTGTATGTCACTCTGTGACCACATTTACCTGTGACCGAAAGGGCAGAGCAGTCCCTGACATGCAAGGCAGGCAGCCATGCAGCAGGTCAGCTCCGATCCGACCCAGGTGCCTTAACAGACTGTCATCTTGGTCCACAGAAGCGCATAATATCAGCCACAGTGCCAAATCCACAATGTATCCTCCAGGTCAATGATGGGTTTCCTCTAAAAACTCCAAAAGAATCAATACAATAAATACAACCAATGTCATGCAGCCTAATGGGACTTGGAAACCGCTGGCATTCAAGTGAGTCATCCAGAGGTAATAGCTGGAATCTCTTCTTGAAGTTCCCCAAGTATATTCTCTTTGTGAACACTGTAATGTGAGTTCAGTCCAGTTCTCCTAAGGAGAATACAAATCTGGAGGTTTTGCCTAGGCATGTGGCCTGTGACTCAGCTGAAAGTATTGTTCTCTTGCTCTGAGAAGTTCTCTTCAGAGATGAGGGGTGATGGTGCAGGAGACTAGACCCCAGACCCAAACTCCAGGGTTCCACACAGCAGGTCCAATCTCTCACCCCAATACACCAAATAAAGAAAGAGATTTGTGAAGGTCGAAGAAAGGAAATTTAATTAATGCTGTTAATTAACTCCCCTAGAAGAGGAACCCATGTTCCTCATACAGACGTTTCCTTTAGTTTTAGGTAAAGAATTGGGGGGTAGGGAAAGAGAGGTCTATCTAATTATTAAACAGTCCTGTCACAGGTGTCACAGGTGGTGGAACCTTGCTATAGTAAGAGTCATTTCTACTCTGCTGGTCCTTTCCTGGGGGGCAGTTTCCCTAGTAAAGATGTTCTCCATCAGTCCTGTCCTTCCTGGATTCCAAGTTGATTGCAAAGTGACTGCAGGAGAGAATGGCTCAAAGCGAAGGACACAGATACAAAATGGAGACAGAGATATCAAGCTTTTCTTTTGCTTTTCGTTAATTCATGGGCCCCCATAGGGAGTCAGTGCTTTTTCATAAAATAGCCTTTAAGTACCTGTTACAGTGATGCCTTTCCAGCAACCTGATCAGTTACATACTGCTAACAGTATCTCAGTGCTTGTGTTACTTTACTTCTGGATGTTCCCAAAGCAGCATTATAATATAATGTATTTGTAGGATTCAGTATTAACCTTGGGCTCAGGTGTCCCCTGGGGTTCTTGGAACATCCCCAAGGAAAAGGAGGAACTACTGCGTCACATTTCCTTTATCCATTTGTCCACTAGAAACACTTGCACCAATTCCACATCTTCAGCAACACTACAGTGAACACAGGAGAACAGACATCTTTATGAGATGGTGATTTCATCTTCTTTGGATCTGAGCACAAGAGAGGGATTACTGGATCATATGGTAGTTCTATTTTTAATTTTTATGAACTTCCATACCATACTGTTTTACATAATGATTGTACCAATCTACATTTCCACTATTTCCATATCCACTATATTTTTAAATTAAAGCTGAAATTTCTTGTCATTTTCCTGGGGTTTGGTACTACTTAATATTCATTATGAAAGTGAGTTTGGGGAAGTCTAAAAGTACTAAAGCTTCCTAATTAATAGAACCAATTAAAATAAGGCAAGGGATAAAAATGCTAACAATGCAATGCCCTCCTTTCACAGTCACTTTTATTCCAACTGTACTCTCTGATATGGGTAATACCACAGCAGGTCTTTGATTTGGGATTTTTGTTCTTTATTTTGCTTTACTTTTCACTTTCCAAACAGGTGATTCACCATAACCCTAGAAGTTACTATCTCAATATCAGCATAGCCCTGAGACCCACTATTGGTCTCGATATTTTCCTCCACTATACAGCAAGTAGCACATTGCATTGTTCAAGAATATCTAATAACTCCATCACCCAAGGCTAGTCAATCTAGACATAGCATATAACCTTAGGTACCCCAGTAGATTCAAGTCAATCTCTTTCCTTTCACCAACTTAACAAGTGTAATAAACTCAGTACCCTGCTCTCAAACATTCTTCTCATCAGTATCTTCAGATTTAAATGTATCCCATTCTAGCTGGGATGGCCCTTCAGGCAGGCAGTCGCTTGTGCTGAGTCATTTTTATCCTTCCCAGCAACTAATACTACACAAACTATGTGAACATATCTGTCTCATTTTTTTTTTCTGAATGCTTACCTCATGGGGTCTGATGTCCCCCTCCTTCACCTCCCAATGGTTTAATGTCAAGGAGATGCCTCCCAGGTTTATCATGGCACTATTCACAATATCTAAGAAATGGAGAGCTGGACACTGGTGGCTATGCCACCTCATGCTCCTAGCTACTCAGGAGGCAGAGATCAGGAGGATCACAGTTTGAAGTCAGCCCAGGCAAATAGTTCATAAGACCCTATCTGGAAAAAAAAAATCTATCACAAAGAAAAAGGACTGGTGGAGTGGCTCAAGGTGGAGGCCCTGAGTTCAAACTCCAGTACCACAAAAAAAAATGGAAGCAATCTACATGTTCATAAGTTGATGGATGGACAAAGTAAACATGGTACATACACGCAATGGAATACTATTTAGCCATAAAAGAGTGAAGTCCTGCTCTGCGTGACCACATGGATGAAACCGGTGGCCATTGCGCTAAGCAAACAAACCAGGCACAGAAGACAAACACGGAGTGATCTCATTCACCTGTGGAATCCACAAAAGTTGATCTCATAGAAGTTGAGAGTCGAATGGTGGTTAGCAGAGGCTAGGGAGAGCAGGGAGGAGGGAAGGATGGAAAAGGATGGTCAACAGGTATGAAGTTACAGTCACACGGAGCAAGAAGTTCTTTCTATTGCACAGTAGGATGACTATTAACAATGATATTTCAAAGAAAACTAGAAGAAAGGATTCTGAATGTTTTCATCACAAAGAAATGACAAATGTTTACAGAGATGTATTTGTTTATCCTGACTGGAGCACTATCTACAATACCTAGCGAAAAACATTGAATGCTAATCCATAAGTATGCAAATGTTGTGTTAATTAAATAAATTTAAGAGGTTAAAAATAAATAAAATACCACCAATAATACATATAAAGTGAAATAGGTATAAATCTAACAAGAAATATGCAATAAATATCAAATACTGATAAAAGAAACAAAAGAACACATGGAGTACACCCTGTGAGTAGATTATACTCATCAATCCTTTGAATGGCTAATCCTTCAAAAATTGATCTATAGATTTAATTGATCAAACAGAATCCCAGCAAGCTTTTGTCTAGATGTTGGCAGGCTTATTCTAAAACTTATATGGAAAGAGAAAGGAACCAAACAGCCAATGATTTTTAAAAAGAATGGCAAAGTTGGAAGAGCCACATTCCATTATCTCCAGGCTTAATAGAAAGCTACAGTAATGAAAGCTATGTGCACTGAAGAGATGGAGTATACAGCATGGTAACAAAGTGTAAGTGCACGAAAATATTCGCAAGGAGTTTTACAAAGACACGAGGCAAGCTTAATGGAGCAAAATAGCCTTTTCACAAATTGTGCTGAAACAATAAACCTTAACACACACTTCATACCCGATGCAAGAATTACCTCAAATGGCTCCTAAGACTATGAACACAACATATGAAACTTTTAGAAGAAGACATGGACACAATTTTTATGACCTCGAGCCAGACAAAAAGTCCCTAGATAGGACACCAAAATCCCAAAGCATTTTTTCAGTCTATAAAATAGATTTCATCAAATTTAAAATATTTAAATCTCTGAAAGACACTTTAAAAGAATGAAATGAACAGGCATAGACTGCAATAAAATATTTACAAACTGCATTACTCACAAAGGACTTGTATCAAGAACAAAAAAGTCTCCAAAGTCAGCAATAAGGAAATTAGCAACTCATTAAAAAATATGTAAAGGAACACAACAAGGGGATTGGACTATGAGCACATGATAAAAGCGAGAGCACACAAGGGAGGGGTGAGGATAGGTAAGACACCTAAAAAACTAGCTAGCATTTGTTGCCCTTAACGCAGAGAAACTAAAGCAGATACCTTAAAGCAACTGAGGCCAATAGGAAAAGGGGAACAGGTACTAGAGAAAAGGTTAGATCAAAAAGAATTAACCTAGAAGGTAACACACACGCACAGGAAATTAATGTGAGTCAATGCCCTGTATAGCTATCCTTATCTCAACCAGCAAAAACCCTTGTTCCTTCCTATTATTGCTTATACTCTCTCTACAACAAAATTAGAAATAAGGGCAAAATAGTTTCTGCTGGGTATTGGGGGAGGGGAGAGGGAGGGGGTGGGGGCAGGGGGGAGAAATGAACCAAGCCTTGTATGCACATATGAATAATAAAAGAAAAATGAAAAAAAATATGCAAAGGATCTCAACAAATATTTTAGCAAAAATAATGATATTGCTGAAAGCAGACACACAAATAAATGCAGAACATCACAAATCATTATGCACTATTATTTAAAACTATAGAGAGCTATCGCTAAATACATATTTAAATAGCTCAGTTAATTAGTTAAAAGCCATTAATAATGCCAAAAGCTGCAAACAAGCAAAGCAATGAAACTCTCTTCCATGACCTATGGGAAGACAAACGGTGCAGCCTCTGAGGATGGCAAGTTCTTATATAGCAAAACATTACTCACTATATGACCCAGCAGTCTCCTTCTCAGCTATTTATCCAAAAGAAAGAAAATGTATCCTCACACAAAACTCTGTACGCAGATGCTTATAGCAGCTTAATATATAATCACCAAATGTGGAAATAACCCAAATACCCTTTCACTGGTGAATGAGAAAAAAACTCTGGAACTTCCATGAAAAGGAATGTGTTTCAGCAACTTAAAGAAGAAAAACACCTAATGATTGATACCAAACAAGAAGGGATCTCAAATACATCATGCTAAGTGGGGAAAATCCATATATGCAAGAGGCTATACATACTGTGCAATTCCAAATACATGACATTATGGGAAATAAGAAGTAGAGGACATCAAATAGATTAGTGGTTACCAGAGGCTGGAACCATAAAGGCATTGATAATAGAAGGGTGTCATGAACAAAGGGTGATGAAACTGTTATGTATTTCAACCATGGCGATTATAAGATGATACATATTTCACAACTCAGAAATGTATGCAAAAGTTTATATTTTATTATATGTAAAAGAGAAATAGAAGTACATTTTAAAATAAACTGGAATCTAATCTTATTAGATGTTAGATCTGGTCTCCATGTACTTTTTATCTCCCCAGTGTGCCTTCTTAGACCTCACCATAATTCTACTATGGTGAGGGAAGGACAGCCAGCAGTCTCATCACAGAAAATTTAATTCTTCATGGATTGCTCACAAGTGCAAACTCTTGCCATACAAGCCCATAAAGAGAAATGATGAAAAGATTAAAAAATTTCATGTGGTAGAATAAAAATATAGTTGCAATTCTCTCCACCACATAGAAACTTAGTAAAACCACTGCAGGTTTCAACCTGCAGAAAATCAACCCCAAGAGAGTAGAAACAGAGAACAGAGAGGAAAGAAAAGTTCAAGGTCAGGTAAATGATCAAAATTCAGTGCAAAAAGTGAGGATACGTAGAAAAAAAAGATGCTGTAAGAGGGGATAGAGCGTGACAGAGAAACAGGGAACACGAGATTTTTCTTTCTTCTGCAGAATACATTTCCATACCTTCTTTTTGGTAAATTGAATTATGTTTCCCATACAATAAAACAAATTACTGAAAGTTTCCCTCATTGCAAAAATATTGTTGATTATTTTCCCTTAGTGCTAGCTTATAAAATACCTCTATCTCAGAAAATGAAATTGTCTAAATGTTCTTTTTATTAGTATCACTGATGCCAGTTCCCATATTCTTTAAAAGTAGGAAAACTACTTTCTCTATAGATATTAAGTTGAAAACAGCAGATAAAGATTATCATAAGGTTATCAAAAAGACTGTAGGATGCTTTAACAATTTTAACATATTGTAACAGTACAATATGGCATGAGTATCTTCTTGCCATGGGAAATAACCTCTTTCATTAAAATAGAACACTCAACGCTTCTAATCAAATTGTATTCATTCAAGTACCAGTGAAAACATATAGAAAGACAGATGGGCACGAGCACTGTCAGTTAAAGCTAAGAGGAGACACTCTACCAAGGGTTTTCGCTAAGTGCATGGTCTATTGAGATGAACTGAGACTAGTCTTGTGATATACACTATGTTTTGCAACCCAGAAACCCAAACAGAATGGCAAAATGTTTATGTGAATCTTGGATCAATAAATGTCCACTCCCTTCACCTTGCTAATGTGAACATTTCACATAACATTTACATAGGCGATTCTTTACCATCACTCGCTGTCTTTGCCCATCCCAGGAGCCAAAGACCACCTCATCTGGGAAACTGAGATTGGTCCCTTCTCGACTTACTTTGCATATCTCCCAGCCCAGTTTTCAATCAGCAGTGTCAAAGACAGAGACACTTTTTTAAAAGTTTCTCAAGGGGATTAGACTTTGAGCACATGATAAAAGCTAGAGCACACAAGGGAGGGGTGAGGATAGGTAAGACACCTAAAAAATTAGCTAGCATTTGCTGCCCTTAACACAGAGAAACTAAAGCAGATACCTTAAAAGCAACTGAGGCCAATAGGAGAAGGGGACCAGGAACTAGAGAAAAGGTTAGATCAAAAAGAATTAACCTAGAAGGTAACACCCACGCACAGGAAATCAATGTGAGTCAATGCCCTGTATAGCTATCCTTATCTCAACTAGCAAAACACTTGTTCCTTCCTATTATTGCTTATACTCTCTCTTCAACAAAATTAGAGATAAGGGAAGGGGTGGAGTGGGTGGTAAGGGAGCGGGTGGGGGCAGGGGGGAGAAATGACTCAAACTTTGTATGCTCATATGAATCATAAAACAATAAAAATAAATAAATAAAAGTTTCTACCTAGGTCTGATTTTCCATATGGCAGAATAGCATACACAGCCAGGTTGGCAATATCCAGAGGGTTTTTCAGCTGTGGGAAGTGGGAGGACGGTGCTGTTCGTATTCTGTGGGTGCAATCTAAGAAGGCTGCTGAATATTCTACAATACACAGATGTCCTTCCACAGCAAGCGCTGTCTATCCAAACAGAAACAGCCCCAAGGTTGGGAAGTCCCATTCTATGTCTATTTCAACATCTATATCATTACCTATCTTTATTGATTGTTAAATCAAATACCAGTCTGGGACTTCTGGGAGTTTTTGTAGTTTGGGATGTTTGGAACTTGCTGATAGCATCCTTGGCTGTGGATAAGAGACCGCAGGATCTGTCAGCAGACTTGGGGGAGGACTTGAATGGTGTCTTTGGTAACGCTGACTATTTGGGGTCAGTTTCTTATGCAGCAGAGCCCTGGTATACGTAGCCACATAAACTCTGAAGTGGGACAAATGATCTAGTTGGAAATGGAAGCTTCTACAGTTCAATAATTGCACTGTCTGCCCCCACAAGGGGAATAATAATATTCCTATGGCACTTATTAAAAATAATTACAAAAGGTGGGGAGGGGCAGAAATGAGCTTTAAACATGAAATACCAGCATAATTATACTTTCAAATACTCAGATAACTGGTTCTTCTTTACCTTGTATAACATTATGTTATGGAGGGTTGGGTCCCATAAAGGGGAAATTTAGTTTCTCTGACAAGGGCTTTCTCTCTGTGGTTTAGCTGTTTGCTTATGACCTTATCATCAGAGAGCCCTGATTCAGGGAGAGAGACCACATGCTGTTTTAATAGTTCGTGTGTGTGTGTGTGCGTGTGTGTGTGTATGTACACCACACTCTCCCACAACCCCTCCTGCAAATACCAAAGTCTGAGATGCTTAAGTGTCTGACATAAAATGGTATTGAATTTGCATTTATCCTATGCATATGTTTCTGTAGGCTTTAAATAATTTCTACCCTACTTGTAATGCCTAACACAAAGCAAATGCTATGCAAATAGTTGTCATACTATATTCTGTGGGAAATAATGATTAAAAAAAATGTCTGTCCCTGCTCATTTGTAGTATTTTCAATCCATGGTTGATTGAATGCACAGAAACAGCACCAATTGGATATAGAGGGCCGAATGTATGTGGCAACAAATTAGATAACCTTGGTGACATGGATGAATTCTTACACACACACACACACACATAAACTATTAAAACTTTTCTTCTCAACAAGAGAAGGAAATCTGAGTAAGCATATAGCATGTAAGAAGACTTAATTAGTGAAAAAACTCCCACCACTACAGATACACAAGTCAAGTACCCAGCCCATTCAGCGGTGAAAGAAAAGTGTTAGCAGGTTGTGGGAAAACTGGACCCCCGCAGGGGTCACTGGTAGGAACGTAAACTGTAACAGCAGTTGTGGAAAACAGTATGGAGAATCCTCAAAAGTTAAACTGAAAATAGAACTAACATAGGATACAGCAATCCTACTTCTGGGTACATATCCAAAGGAATTGAAATCTGGATCTGCAGAAAAGGTTAACATATCTACCATAAGAATGGAAAAAAAATCTTAAATCACCTTTCTTAGTACCTAATAAAACAAAGAGCAAGGAAAGGCCATAAAATATTTGAGTAGTGCACACTATAACTGCAAAGTACATTCTTTCAAATATATATGAACCATTTATTAAAAATTGATCATGATTTGGCTCCAAAACAACTTTCAGATAATTTCAAAAGTTTAAAGTCATATAGATGATAAGCTCTAGTCATAATTCATTTAACCTACAAGCAGTAACAAATATAACTGAGGAAAATTTCATGTTTGCAATAAAGAAATGTGTTTCCAAGTGAACTATGGTACAACTAATAAAACATAATGGAAATTGGTTACAAGAAATTAAAGCCCTGTTCTGAAAATGGAGAGGAAGGACTGCATAATAAGATAAGAAGAAGAAAGGAAAGGAAAGGTCACTTGAAAATAGAAGAAGTTGGTCATGAAAGTTGGTCATGGTGGAGTAAATTGCAAATATCTTTAGAAACAATAGAAGCAAACAAAAAAATAACAAGAATTGAGAATCTTTAGAAAACAAAACAGAGTAGATAAAATTTACTATCTAATTTTGATGTTTTAAATGAAAAACTCGATAAAATAGGGCTGTACAGACATTCTCTTAACACAGACACTTCACACCAGTATAACTGACTTACTACAGCAGAAGAATGAAACCACATCA
This sequence comes from Castor canadensis, assembly GCF_047511655.1. Taxonomy (NCBI): domain Eukaryota; kingdom Metazoa; phylum Chordata; class Mammalia; order Rodentia; family Castoridae; genus Castor; species Castor canadensis. The sequence continues at coordinate 21,737,897 of NC_133391.1, read as the reverse complement.
AGGGAGAGAGAGATTTTTTAGCAAGGTTAGAACACAAGCTAAAGAAATATGGAAGGGAAACAAGATTTTAAAGACCAGAATAGGATATGTAAAGTGGAAAAAGAGACCCCCCCACCAACCCGCCAGCATTGGAAATGACAGAAATGTGAAAGTTACACAGCAGAAGGATTGGCAGTACCCAGTAAGTGGGACACAGGAAGAGAGCCGAGGTTCCAGATAACCACCTGGAAAGACCCTGGAACTCCACAGGAACCAAGGTTAAATGGTCTCCCTTAGAGATACACAGAACCAAAGTGAGATCCATGAGGGGGCCCTTGAAGCCTGGGAAAGATATGACAAGTTGCCAAATAAAATTTGGACAGACTTGTGAGGGGAAAACCAGGAAGAATCCAGTTAAATAGTCAAAGAATTATTGGATGAGTATCAAAATAACACAAAGGTTACTGCAAGTGGTTAATATGAGCAGTAGCCATGCCATATGGGGACATACCAAAAGATGTCTAGAACTAGGACTCTGAGCAGACAAGATGATGAAGATAGAGCAAGACCAAATGGATCCAAGCAGGACAACCATAGATCAAGTGTAGCTCATATTAGATGTTTGTTGGATAGAAAAATACCTTCTGGGTCAGACTGCCCAATTCTAAAAGGTGACAATGGATGAAGTTTGTTTCAACAATCAGTGCTTTTATGGAATCCACACTTAGGATTCATCGCTCTTACAATGGGAAGCCCCACAAAACAATTTCTAGGAGAGCACCCCATAAACCTATGAGCCTGGAAAAGGAAGAATTGAAAACAAAAATGCCCTCCATTTTGGATTTTCCTGTAGTAGAGATGGAAAGTGTTTGATTTAAAAAGCAGCTTCAACGTAAAGAATGAATCCAACAGGGCTTTTCTAAAAGGAGTAGGGGAAGACCAGAGGGAAAGAGAAATACTGGAGACACTTCTTCAACTAGAAAAAATGAAGTCATAGGAGTAAGAAATGTCACTCAAGGTCTGAAGCATTCAAAGGCAGAGGTCTCTGTCCCCCCTCCACACTAGGGAGCCAACAAGGAGAAGGTCAGCTGGGGAATCTGCTGAGCCTCACTCTCCAGGTGGAACAAAATGGAGGCTAAGTGGAAATCCTCCAGAGAACATTGTTTCCTTGGGAAACAAGATCCATAGGGCACTTCTTTAGCAAGAGGAAGTGGCTGTGGCACCAGTGAACAAGTAGGCTGTGCAGTTAGCTGAAATTAGACAGTAGAGCTAGGACAGAAGAGCCCCTGGAGAACTCCATTATGACCTCACTGTAACCTTAAAAAAGGCAGAGAAAAGGAAAAGCAGGATGGACCAGAATGAGGACACTAGGACCACTGGCAGGAATTTCAAACCCCTGGGGATCAAAGGGCACAACCAATCACAACGTTGCAGGCTCAGCCAATCAGAATTCTGCTTTCTGCATACCTAATTAACATAGAGATTGAGCTACACTCTGGGGTAAATGAATAGAAACCTTAGAGCACATGTGGACTCCTCCCTGCCTGGCTTGGGAGATTTGTCCTTCCTGTTAACAAAGGTCATGCCTATGCACTCCCCTTCCCCCTTCATCGTCCTTGGCCTGCATTCTTTGTGCTCATGAGAAAGAATTCGGGGTGAATCAGGAACCCTCAGTCCCTGAGTTAAAAGAGTTGTGACCCAGCCAGGGCAGCAGACTTCATCTCACAAGAAGACTCTGGTTTCCTTGATGGCACTAACTGAATTTGTTGGGTCACAAGAGAAAAGAAGAGGGTACTGCCACATGATGCCCACACTCAAAAAGAAGTTCTGAATATTCTTCTTAAGAACAAACTAGAGACCCAGAAAAGGCCTGGTGACTGGGACTACTGAGGCAGGCTGGACAATAGGGAAAGAAGCCGTTGGAATTCTCAGGCACTATGTGACTTTTCCCAGTGCATTTCAGGTTAGACACCCTCTCTCTCAACCCAGTTCTATCCTTCACAGCTGTAAATTTCTTTTCAACTGTAAAATCTTAGCAGTCCTGAGACCTTTTCAATTGTAAATCCCCTGCAGCTGTAAGATAGAAAGCCATGGAAAATTCTGCCCTCTGGTTACCTCTCAGGTAAAATCACACCTCATGTGTGTAATTAATGTGTAATTAAAATACCTGAGAGTTAGCATAGGTGCATGTGCAGAATGCTCCATGTTGTATGGCAAGACATTGTCAATCAAACCTGTCAATCACCCTAGTTCATCCTGCAAAATCTTGATATATATAAAATCCCTTTGAAACAAAGACCACCCTCTTCCATCCCACCTGGCAGGGACCACTGTCATTTCTTTGATTGCCTTACCCTTGAGGTAGGCTAGAAGTAGGGAAAATATATGACTTAATACTGCATTTCAGACAGACTAGTCTGGCCCAGGGACCACCCTCACTTGGCCCAGGAACAGCCCATGCCCCTCTGCATTCATTATTGGATGGGAATCACCTGATTCCTCCCTTCCCATAGGTCAGCATAAGTTTTGAAAGCACCTGGAAAAGAGTACCACTCTCTCCCTCTGCCTCCAGATTCCACCTGCACCCACCACACTCACTTTTGTATTTCTCTTTTAATAAACTCCATTTACACCCATGTGTCCTGCCACGGATTCTTCCTAGTGGGACACAAAGAATTTGGAGGTCTTCTGATCACAGACTGCACACTGCCTAATCCCCTCACCTTTAATAAACTTTTTTATCACTCCCACTACCTTCTCATGGCCTGCCTGGATTCTTTCCATGTGGAAAATCTGCCCACCAGAGTCTCCAGACACTGTTCATCCAGTAACACTACCATCACCATTGAAAAGTGTGAATTCTTGAGAGAGAGGTTAGTCTATGCAAGCAGGTTCTTGTCCCCCTCATACAGATATACAAAGTATTGTAAATTACCTCTGCTGAACTAACATTCACAGATCATGGAATCCTAACTGCTGGCAAGGACAGATGTCTTGACCTCCTAGTGGGTCTGAAATCCAGATTTTCTCCTCTCTTTCTCCTTTACTCCATAACCACAAAATTCCAGTCTTTGGAGCTTACCAAAAACTGGATTCTGGAAACATATATTATGTGTCCTGTAATTTAAAGATGAGTCTGTTCAAAACATGGCAGTGCCCTAACTCAGAAATGGTAGAGGTCATGATTCCCCAGCTCATGACCACCAACATTATCTGGGCACTTGGCATATATTCAAACTGAGTGATGGGGTCCAGCAATCTGTATTTCAGTAAGTCTATTAAGAAATGGTAATGCACACTAAAGTTTGAGAACCACTGCCCTCGCCCTTCTCAAGAAAATGAAATCCAAACTCTGGTGGTAGAGGCAAACATCAAATTAAAAGGCACTGTGACAAAGCCACACAGAGTCTACCCCAGCATTGGTTGAGATTCCTGGTGGAGACTGAACAGAAAATAAATTGGTAAATGTGAGTTTAGGAAGTTTAAGAAATTTGAGTTATAATTTCTTAGGATGTTCAATGATCAAGAAAATCTGATTAGGACTTTAACTTCTTTGAATTTATAACTCAGAAGCAAAAGAGCTTGGTTTAAGATTTAAAACCCTTTGAACTTTAGCTAATCTGTAATATTTTTTAATATGTTAAGATGACCGTTGCCCAGATACACAAAATAACAGGAAATAGAAGAACTGAACTCCATATTCCCCAAATTAATCAATGATCAAAATTTTCCACATTTGCTTCAACTATTCATTGTTTTGGTATCATAGTATTTAGTGCTATGTAAAATCTCTGGTATCCTTCCACTGAATACCATAGGTATTTATACTACCATATTTCACTAAAAAAATATAGACTTTAGGGGTTTGAGGTGTAGCTCAGTGGTAGAACACTTGCCTGGTATGCACAAGGTTTGATCCCCACTATGATAAAAGCAAAACTAAGTAACATACATGCATAACTAACTTAAATAATAATTGCTTAACCACAATTCTACTTTTATTTCTAACAAAATTAATAATTCTTTAGTATCATCCAATACCCATTTATAATAGCATTTACTCAATTGCCACACAAATATCTTTTGCAAACTGTATTAGTCTTCAGAGGAATGGAACCAATAGAAAGCACATATCTTATTCTAAGGGGGGTTTATGAGATTGGCTCACAGGACCATCTGCAAGCAGGAGAGCCAGGGAACCAGGAGCCACTCAGTCCCACAAGCTGGGAGCCTGAGAACAAGAGGGACCAGTGATGAAATCAGTCCAGGATGAAGGCCTGGAAGCTCCCTGGAGAGAGGCTGGTGTAGGTACACATTGAAAGGCTGAAGAAGTTGGAGTCTTATGTCTGCAGGCCATGGCAACAGCAAAAGACCACACCCATTCAAGAAGAGTGGAGCACAAGTGCCCAGCAAGCTCCTACTTCCACATGGGTGTGTGGGTGTGTGGTAGTGCGGGACTGAACTCAAGGCCTTGTGCTTGCTAAGCAGGCACTCTACCACTTGAACCATGCTGCCACACCTTCATGTGTTGTTTCTTTTTGAGATAGGGTCTCACTTTATGACCAGGTTGTCCTGAACTGTAATCCTCCTACTTATGCTTCCCCTTATAGCTAGGATAACAGGCACACACCATCATGCCCACCCATGCCTCCTGAGTGGCTAGGATTATAGAATTGAGTTATTGTTCCTGACTCAGGTTGAAGCTTTTTTTGGGCAGAATACTTTACAAATTCTGTGTACTTCATGAAGTCTGATGGCTTAACTGTTGATAATAAGACCAATGAATAAGTTTGGTTATTAAATTTCTTCTGACACAATTATTAATTTTTCTCCTGATGATTTTGAATTTCATTAATTATTGCTGCCTGAATCAATTATTATTTTAAATTGCAAAATTGTTCATTGATAGTGTTATAACCCTGCCTATATTTTTACCTAGAATTTTCTAAAACCAGTTGCTTTCATCAACAAAGTTTCTTTAGTTACCTTGAAATGCAGTACATACAGAAAAGGCTGGAGAAATATTTATTTCTCTCTTTGCTTACATGCACCAAATGTTTTTAAGGCATATATCCTTTTACTTAGCAATTATTCCTCTAGGAAATTTTCCTACTCGTATATAAGTGTAGGGAGGTATATGTACTAAAAATTTTATTGCATTTTTGTAATAGGAAAAACAAAATTCTGAAAATAACCAACATATTCCTCAATAAGAGAAATTAAATACATTATGACATATTTGTCCAGAAGAATACAATGTGGTTGTTTAAAAACAAAAGGTATAATTCTCTTAGAAAAATAAGAGCAAGGAACTTGCTTAAATTAATACAGGTTGAACATCCCTAATTCAAAAATTCCAAATCTGAAATGCTCCAAACTGTGAAGCTTTGTGAGTGCCAACACAGCACAACTGTGGACAATTCCACACTGTGAAATTTTGTTTTATGCATAAAATTATTTAAAATACTATAAAACTTCCTTCAGCTTCTATGCATAAGGTATATATAAAACATAAATGAATTTTGTGTTTAGACTTAAGTTCCATTCTTACAATATCTGAAAATGTATATGAATAGTCTAAAAATTAAAGTATGTAAATATGACCCAAAACCTGTAATCAGAACTACTTCTTTTTTGGCAGTACTGGGGTTTGAACACAGGGTCTTGCACTTGCTAGGCAGGTGCTCTACAGTTTGAGCCATGCCCCAGCAGAAACACTTCTCTTGCCAAGCATTTCATTAAAGGATGCTAAACCTGTAGAAGCTACCGACTGAAAGGACAACCGATTTCATAAATAAACTTTAGCTGCATTCCATTTAAAATTGGGGCTAACATACCAGCTACTATTTCATTTATTCTTTTATTTTTTAAAAATCCTAACCAACATAATAAGGCAAGAAAAAAATGATAGCTATAAGAATTAGAAGGAAAGAGACAAAATACCAATACTGATACAAGAGAATCTCATTAGATACAAGAGTTTCTTATGATTACTCAGTACAAGGTCATCATACAAAAATCAACAAAGCAGCAACAACCAACTATAAAACATACCAAGAAATACAATACCCTTAGTAACAGCAATAAAACTAGAATGTCAGCTGAGCACTGATGGTGCACACCTGTCATCCTAACCTATATGAGAGAATGTTATTGGGAGGATCATGGCTCCAAGCCAGTGCAGGTAAAAAAAAAATTTGCAAGACCCCATCTCAATGGAAAAGAGCTGGGCGTGATGGTGCATGCCTGTCGTCCCAGTGATGGCAAGAAGCATAAAATAGGAGAATCAAGGTCCAGACTGGCCTGGGCAAAAATGAGACCCTATCTCTAAACATAATCAGAATAAAAAAGGCTGGAGGCATGGCTCACATGGTAGAGCGCCTGCCTTACAAATATGAAGCTCCGAATTCAAACCCAAAAATGTCCAGGAACTAACCTAACAAAGAATATATAGAATTTACAAAGAACACTTTTAAACTCTATTAAGAACTTAAAACTTAAAAACAGGGAGATAATTGTGGTCATGATTGAACAACACAAGATTGTAGATACTTCTCTCCATAAAAAGATGCACACAAAGAAAAAAACCCTGTAAATTCTTCATGACTCCAGTGGATTATGAGAGAGAATACAAAGATATTCTCAAATTTTTATGAAGGAATAAATGCCAAAGGATAACTGGTATAATTTTGAAAAAAGAAATGTGAAGAGAACATACTGGCACAATTGGCTGTGCATGGCCACCATTTCCCCGTTCTTTGCTCTTTGCAGAGCTCTTATTTGTTCTCCTGTTGTGGGCAATGGCGAGGGAAACAAAGTCACTGAGACCACTTTGCAGTAAGCAGGAATTTTATTATGCTAGCAGACTCAGGGGAGATAATTTCTCAAAGCCCCGAGCCCCGATCAGTGTCAGGAGATGGGTTATATACCCCCCAGGTGGTTTATGTAACCAGGGGGTTTTGCAGTGTATGGTTCACAGGTGGTCAGAAAGACAAGTCGGTTACAGAGAAACCAGTTGGTTACAGAGTCTCTCCCCAGCTCCCCTATAGAACGTGGTCAGAGTCACGGAAACCTTGTAGAGCCTAGCTGGAGGTCTGTGACACTTTTGAGCTTGCAAAAAGCTGCTTGTAGTCCCCAGAGTAGGGAATTCAAGGCAAATTCTAGACACACAGCAAATCCCAGAAAAATAGCCACGTTGGCTCCAATATTCCATCCATGTGACTGACGAATTGCCAGGAGGAGCAAGCCAATCATACATGAATAGAAAATTGGGAAGAATATGATATTTTTTTTAAATTTGGGGGAGATTGGGGTTTTTAACTCAGGGCCTCATGTTTGTCAGGCAAGCATTCCACACTTAAGCCATCCCCCCCAGTACTTTTACTTATTTTTTGGGTAGGGTCTCACACTTTTGCCCAGGACTGGCCTCTGATCATAATATTCCTACCTATGCCTTCTTTGCAGCTGGGGTCATAACACAAACACCACAACCCCTGGCTTATTGATTGAGATGAGGGGTTCTCACAAACTTTTTGCCAGGACTGGCCTGGAACTGTGATCCTCCTGATTTCCATCTCCTGCATAGCTGGGGTTACAGGTGAGAGTGGGAAATTTGATAATATTGTTCTTTTTCATTAACCTACTCTTAAGACTTCTTATTCATAGCATAACAAATGTCCCTGCTATAAAAACAGTGGCCTGATGCTATATGTAGCAATATGGAAAGATTTAAAATACATTTTAGGTAGAAAAAACACACAATACTGTTCTATTTCCATAAAACAAAGATATGTATGTATGTATGTTTGTGTGTGAGTATATATATATGTATGTATATATAATTTATACTTATACCTTGAAAATTTTTTGAAGAGAGCAAAAGAACCTATGCACAATGTTTAATTCTGTTGTATGACATCCAGCTCTTGTTTTATAATACTTTTCTAATGTATGATGTTCCTGTCATGATCCTGTATTACTTCTACAAGGTGAGATGGAAAGGAGAAAATGGTGGTTTGTCAGCCAGGGGGGAAATAAAAGGTAGAACAGCTTACTGAGAAAGAAAAAGCAAGGACACAAAGCAAGGAGAAATGGAGCTAGGCATGACCCCAATGATGACTGAAGTTTCTGTTTCAGATATAGCCAAACTCTCCCAGTGCAATGTCTGGTGAAGAGAACAAAGTCCAGGTGGCATGGGCCCTCCATGCATCTGCTCCTAGCTAGCTGAAGGATGCTTGGCTCATCTCATAGAATGCACATCTGCATTGTTTGCCAGGAGATGGGTCTGGTGTCACAGAGGCAAGTTTTACGGTCATTAATTATACCAGATGGTGGCAGAAGGCTGAACAGACAACATAAATCTCTAGGAAAACAAACCCTAGAGATTGGTTCAGGAAAAGTCTCTATTTATAACACCATAGACACTTATGCCACAGCAGGTATTATAATTTGCAACTTGGTTGGATAGTCATAAATCACCCACAAATCTAAATAGGAAATTCCTATTCTTATAAAACATAAATCCCATAATGATAGTTTCTAGGATGACAAGAATTGCCTCTTTATTTGAGCAGAAATGTAACACACTACAATATGGTCAGAATGCAATGTTCATTAACCCCATGAATGCAGAAAAGGCAAATTGTTGAGAATATACTTGCTGTAGTGCCAGGAACCAGCAATCGATGGTAGAGTTGCTCTTTTGAGTAGAAAATGGTGCTAATATACCAGTAATGGGGTCAAAGTTATGTGTTCAATCCCCTAGTGGGCTAATTTTCTTTGTTTTCAGGTTATATTGTTCAATTTGTCCTTAAACAAGACCAAAAGTGAAGGGCAGAGGGTATTATTATAATCTATATTACTTGAAACCTACTCAAATGCTCTCTCTTGCAAGCATAAGTTGGTGACATCTTCATTAAAATGAAAGATAGTTGCTGTGTGAACAGAAGATGCTTGTCACGTATCAATGGGGGATAATGCTATCATTTCAATAAAGGTAAACTATTGTTTTACTTTTGATAGGAGATAAATACTTCTATAACATATGGGCCTAGTAACAACTTAACTCATGATACTTTTCATAGAAAACTTTCTCTTTTTTTAATTTTCCTAGGTCATTATTAAACATCAAAAGAATTTGCCACAGTAGCTCCTGGTGAGAAGCATACGCTAAAGATGTTTCAGAACCTGAGACTGTTAGTTCTCGCCACACCTTGTTACAATAATATTTTTAGCACTTGACATTTTCTTAGTGAGTAAAAATTAGCTATTGTGCTAGTATTTTTCACTATTAATTTTCACATTAATTGGGTCATCTTGAAAATCTTGGTCAATTTGTCAGGACTGCTACCTAATCAAGCTTTACAAGTATAAATATTTAAAAATTAACATAGAATCTTACAAAATTGAAAAGCTGATACTTGAGTTCTGGTTAACAATTTTGAGAGAAAAGTTACCATGGGAAAAATGGATACTTTCTTTAGTCTACAGATCCAGCCCTTGGATGTCCATCAGCTGTTGATGGGGAAAATGAAGCCTTAAGGAGGAAGCAGAGAAAGGGGGAATTAAGTTGAGTTTCCAGAGTAAGCTAGAAAGGTTCTTCCAGCTGAGTCATATTTCAGGTAAGAGTCTAACTGCTATAGTAACCCATGATCTCAATGGCTTAACCCACCAGGTGTTTATTTCCTGTCCAGACCCTCACAGGCTCTAAGCATCTCTGCACTTTACGTAGTTAGGTCAATGAACTGACCATTCTTAACCAGGAACATTCTCAGGTTATGCTTGCTTTCAGCAGTCTTGAAAAAATGAGCCATCTTCCCCCCAAAGGTGAATCTCAGAGTCACTTCTGCTTACTAAAAAAGCAATGAATCTCCCAAACTCAATGTTCCACTCCTATAATGCAACATATTCTGCATATGTGAAAACCTTTTTTTTTTAATTTTTTTTTTTATTATTCATATGTGCATACAATGCTTGGGTCATTTCTCCCCCCGCCCCCACCCCCTCCCTTACCACCCAATCCGCCTCCTCCTGCCTCCCCCACCCCCTCGATACCCAGCAGAAACTATTTTGCCCTTATCTCTAATTTTGTTGAAGAGAGAGTATAAGCAATAATAGGAAGGAACAAGTGTTTTTGCTAGTTGAGATAAGGATAGCTATACAGGGAGTTGACTCACATTAATTTCCTGTGCGTGTGTTACCTTCTAGGTTAATTCTTTTTGATCTAACCTTTTCTCTAGTTCCTGGTCCCCTTTTCCTATTGGCCTCAGTTGCTTTTAAGGTATCTGCTTTAGTTTCTCTGCATTAAGGGCAACAAATGCTAGCTCATTTTTGAGGTGTCTTACCTATCCTCACCCCTCCCTTGTGTGCTCTCGCTTTTATCATATGCTCAAAGTCCAATCCCATTGTTGTGTTTGCCCTTGATCTAATGTCCACATATGAGGGAGAACATACGATTTTTGGTCTTTTGGGCTAGACTAACCTCACTCAGAATGATGTTCTCTAATTCCATCCATTTACCAGCAAATGATAACATTTCATTCTTCATGGCTGCATAAAATTACATTGTGTATATATACCACATTTTCTTGATCCATTCATCAGTAGTGGGGCATCTTAGCTGTTTCCATAACTTGGCTATTGTGAATAGTGCCGCAATAAACATGGGTGTGCAGGTGCCTCTGAAGTAACCTGTGTCACAGTCTTTTGGGTATATCCCCAAGAGTGGTATTGCTGGATCAAATGGTAGATCAATGTGTGCCCTGGGTTGCCTTAATGGAACTTGGGAGACGAGGATAACTGGCACAGACCAATAGGAAACTCTGGCTACTGCTTTATGTCATGAATAGTAATGTCCTTTGTCTCTGACCAAGATCTTGTGGGTCCTCTGCCAGGAGCCATGAAACAGTAATGGCCTAATTTATTAGCTTGTGAGTAGGGTAAAATTCCATACATAGTTTTTCACTGGCGAAGGTTGGGGCTCAGCTTGAGACAAACTCCTTGGAAGCTCAGAAGCAGCAGCCCTTTCTGAGCTCAGGGGAGCACAGGAGCACAAGATGGTAGATTAGAGGCACCCAGCATTCGCCTGCTTCCCCACCAGACAGAAGCAGAGCAACTGGAGAGCAGCTGCTTAGCAGGGGTTCATAGTATAAGAAAGATATGGACCGAAGCCCTGACTTTATTTTTTTTTGCTATTTCCATTTTATTTGTATGTGTGTGTGTGTGTGTGTGTCTTTCTCTCCCCCGCTTTTTCTTCTTTTAATATTTACTTTTTGTGTTTCATATTTCTCTTTCCTTTTTGTTTTTACTTCTTATATTTCTTTTTTTAGCAGAACTGAGGATTGAACTCAGGGTTTCATACTTGCAATGCAGGAGCTCTACAACTTGAGTCATACCTCCAGTCTATCTTTCCCTGTTTATTTTAGATATGGGGTCTTGAGAACTAGTTTCTCAGATTGGCCACAAAACTTCATCCTCCCAATCTCAGCCTCTCAAGTAGCTAGGATTACAGGTTTGAGCCACCAGAACCTGGCAACTTCTTAAGATTTCTCTTTTTTCTTTTTAATTTTTCTTCTTCACTTCCTATGTTTTTCTTTTTTCCTTTTTGAAATCTTTTTCTTAACTTTTTTTTGTATGTTATTTCTGCTCCCTTCTCTTCTACTGATGTTGTGGTTCTGATTTGGTTTTTACTGTATTTCTTTCTCTGATTTGCTCTTTCTGTTGTTACTGCTGTTTTGTTTCTTCTTTCAATATGGTACTGGTGATTGGGACTAATATTTAGTGTATGTTGGGTGAGTGCTCTGCCACTGAGCTGCTCTCCCAGCTCTGCTGAGAGATATTGAATCTTACTCCAGAATCTTACTCCAAAGCTTTGGTGAAATTCTTTAACTAAAGTAATAGAGGAAGTTAAAGAAAAAACAAAAACAAAAACTTAATCGCTGGCAGAGTGGCTTAAGTGGTAGAGCACATGCCTAGAAAGCATGTAGGCCCTGATTTCAAATACCAGTACTGTAATAAAGAGGAGAAAATGTGTTTATAAAAATTAATTAATTAATTAATATGTATTTTAAAAAATAAAATTTAGAAAAACACAGCCAATGACCTGGCCCCAAGTAGGCATGACTAGGGGATGCCCTAAAGCCCTGCTCCTGGATATTTACTCCCATAGCAACAACAGAGAGAAATAACACAATGGTTGTGAATATACACATATGAGGGATCTCAATATAGGTTGCTCTAATACCCTGTCAGACTGCACATTGCTGACAAGACTGGAAGAGAAACCACAGAGTGTGCACCATATATGTTCTACTTTCTGCATCATGCCTACAAAAATATCAGAGAAACCCCACTCTTGAGAGACCTACAGAGAAAGTGGGTCCATCAGACTCCAACACTGTACACATTGTGACAGAAACATACTAATCAAAGGCAAAGAAGCCACAGGAAAACTACACTATAAAGTCTAATTGAAACTAAATTCAACACTACACAAAAAACTTAAATTCCAGGGCACATTATCAGGAGAAACTGTTCCCTAACATCATCACATAAAAATGAAAATATAATCATCCCAATAAATGTGCAAATCTCCACATAGAAACACAAAAAACATAAATTTAAGGCAACATTATACTTCCCAATGTTTATAACCCTTTAGTGGCGAATTCTGAAAATATCAAAATTGATGAAATTACAAGGAATTCAAAAGAATTATTTTTTAAAAAAGATCAATGAACCTCAAGAAGATTCAAATAAATGACTAAATGAGTAAATGGAGACAAGACAGGATATATAAAGCAATCGAGAGAGAGAGAGAGAGAGAAATTGGTGTTTTTGAAAAAGATTCAAACAGAGAAACTGGAAATGAAAAGCTCAATAACTCAAATAAAAAACAGTTGAAAAACTCACCAATAGGTAAGTAGAAGAAGAAGAATATCAGAGATTGAAAACAAGATTAATGAATTATCAGATTCAGAGAATAATAAAAATAATCAACAAAACATAAAATATCTCTGGGTTATCAGTAAAAATGCACCTTATGCATCTAGAAGAAATGAACAAATTTCTGGACACACATAATCTACAAAAACAGAACCAAGAGAGTATTTTAAAAACAAAACAGATCAGGAATAACAAGTAATGAGATTGAAGCAGTAATGCAAAGTTTCTCAATGAAGAAAAAATCCAAGACTACATGGATTTACCAGTGAATTATACCAGATTATTGATTGATTAACTGATTTATAGTACTTGTAATCAAATTCAGGACCTTGCACATTGAGTTACATCACCAGCCCTTTATACCAAATTTTTGGGAACTGATACCAATATATCACAAACTATTCCATAAAATAGAAAAGAAAGGAACATGTCCAAATTCATTTTATGAAACTAGTATTGCCCAGATACCAAAACCTGATTAGAACATAATTAAAAAGAAAACCATAAAACAATGCTTTAATCAACATAGATGCAAAACTCCTCTGCAAAATACTTGCAAAAATGCAACAGCACACTAAAGAGATCATACACCATGACAAAGTTGGCTTCATTCCATGGATGCAAAGTTTCACATATACAAATAATAAACATAATCCAGCACATGACAGAATCAAGGATAAGAATCACATGCTCATCTCAATAAATGTAAAAAGCCTTGGGAAAAATTCAACATATCTTCATGATAGAAGTTGACTAATTAGATGTAGAGGATTATACTTCAACATAATAAGGCTATATATGATAAACCCATAGCTAATATCATATTGAATAGGGAAAAACTGAAAGCATTTCCTCTAAAATAAGGACAAGGACAATGGTGTCCATTCTTCCCACTCTTACTCAGTATAGTAACTGGCATTTTAGCCAGAACAATTGGGCAAATTTATATGGAAACACAAGAGGCCACAAATAGCCAAGGCAATACTCAGTCAAAAAAACAATGCTGGAGGTGTCATGATACCCAACTTCAAACTATATTACAAAGCAATAACAATAAAAACAGCATGGAACTGGCACAAAAACAGACATGAAGACCAGTGGAACAGAATAGAGGATCCAGATATGAAGCCACACAACTATGAGCAACTTATCTTTGACAAAGGCACTAAAAATATACGATGGAGAAAAAGCAGCACCTTCAACAAAAACTGCTGGGCAAATTGGTTAGCAGTCTGCAAAAAACTGAAACTAGATCCATATGTATCACCCTATATCAATATTAACTCAAAATGGATCAAGGATCTTAATATCAGACCCCAAACTCTAAAGTTGGTATAGGAAAGAGTAGGAAATACTCTGGTATTAATAGGTATAGGCAAGAACTTTCTCAATGGAACCCCAGCAGCTCAGCAACTAAGAGATAGCATAGATAAATGGGACTTCATAAAACTAAAAAGCTTCTGCTCAACAAAAGAAATGATCTCCAAACTGAAGAGAACACCCACAGAGTGGGAGAAAATATTTGCCAGCTACACATCAGACAAAGAACTGATTACCAGAATATATAGAGAACTCAAAACACTAAAGTCTCCCAAAACTAATGAACCAATAAAGAAATGGGCAAGTGAACTAAACAGAACTTTCTCAAAAGAAGAAATTCAAATGGCCAAAACACACATGAAAAAATGCTCACCATCTCTAGCAATAAAGGAAATGCAAATTAAAACCACACTAAGATTCCACCTCACCCCTGTTAGAATAGCCATCATTAGCAACACCACTAACAACAGGTGTTGGTGAGGATGTGGGGAAAAAGGAATCCTCTTACACTGCTGGTGGGAATGTAAACTAGTACAACCACTCTGGAAAAAAATTTGGAGGTTATTTAAAAAGCTAAACATTGATCTACCATATGATCCAGCAATATCACTCTTGGGGATATACCCAAAAGACTGTGACACAGATTACTCCAAAGGCACCTGCACACCCATGTTTATTGCAGCACTTTTCACAATAGCCAAGTTATGGAAACAGCCAAGATGCCCCACTACTGATGAATGGATCAAGAAAATGTGGTATCTACACACAATGGAATTTTATGCAGCCATGAAGAAGAACGAAATGTTATCATTCGCTGGTAAATGGATGGAATTGGAGAACATCATTCTGAGTGAGGTTAGTCTAGCCCAAAAGACCAAAAATTGTATGTTCTCCCTCATATGTGGACATTAGATCAAGGGCAAACACAACAATGAGATTGGACTTTGAGCACATGATAAAAGCGAGAGCACACAAGGGAGGGGTGAGGATAGGTAAGACACCTCAAAAATGAGCTAGCATTTGTTGCCCTTAATGCAGAGAAACTAAAGCAGATACCTTAAAAGCAACCGAGGCCAATAGGAAAAGGGGACCAGGAACTAGAGAAAAGGTTAGATCAAAAAGAATTAACCTAGAAGGTAACACACACGCACAGGAAATTAATGTGAGTCAACTCCCTGTATAGCTATCCTTATCTCAACTAGCAAAAACCCGTGTTCCTTCCTATTATTGTTTATACTGTCTCTTCAACAAAATTTAAGATAAGTGTAAAATAGTTTCAGCCGGGTATCGAGGGGGTGTGGGGGAGAGGGAGGGGGTGGATGGGTGGTAAGGGAAGGTGTGGGGGCAGGAGGGAGAAATGACCCAAGCATTGTATGCACATATGAATAATAAAACAATAAAAAAAGAAAGAAAATGTAGTATTCATACACAATGGAATTTTATGCAGCCATGAAGAAGATATCATTCTGAGTGAGGTTAGCCTGGCCCAAAAGATCAAAAATTGTATGTTCTCTCTCATATGCAGACTTTAGATCAAGGGTAAACACAACAAGGGGATTGTACTTTGATCACATGATAAAGCGAGAGCACACAAGGGAGGTATGAGGATAGGTAAGACACCTAAAAAACTAGATAGCATTTGTTGCCCTCAACGCAGGGAAACTAAAGCAGATACCTTAAAAGCAACTGAGGCCAATAGGAGAAGGGGACCAGGAACTAGAGAAAAGGTAGTTCGAGAAGAATTAACTTAGAAGGTAACACACATGTACAGAAAAGCAATGCAAGTCAACTCCCTGTATAGCTATCCTTATCTCGACTAGCAAAAACCCTTGGTCCTTCCTATTATTGCTCATAGTCTCTCTTCAACAAAATTAGAGATAAAGGCAAAGTAGTTTCTGGCGAGTAGTGAGGGGTAAGTGGGGTAAGGAAGGGGGCGGGGGGAAGAGGGGAGAAATGACTCAAACATTGTTTGCATATATGAATAAAATGAAAATTAAAAAAAGAAGGAAATACAAAAGAAAAAGATAGGGAAGGAAGAAGTCAAACTATCTCTGTTTGCCAATGATGTGATTTTATAACTTAGACAACCCTAAAGACTCCATAGAAAGACTCTTAGAACTGATAAATCCATCAAAGTAGAAGGGAATACTATAAACTTACCAAAATCAGTAACTTTTATATACACTGATAATGAACTTGCTGAGAAAGGAATCAGGAAGAAGATCCCAACAATTCCATTCACAATAGCTGTCCCTTCCCGCAAAAAAACCCTAAACATGGAATAAACCTAACCAAGGATACAAAAGACCTCTGCAATGAAAATCACAAAACACTAAAGAAAGAAACTGAAAAGAGAAGACTTCCCATGTTCATGGAGAGTGAGAACTAGTATTGTGAAAATGACTTCACTACCAAAAATGATCTACAGACTCAATGTAATGTCCATCAAAATACCAATGATATTCTTTACAGAAATAGAAAAACCAATCCTAAAATTCTTATGGAAGCACGAAGATCTTGAATAGCTCAAGCAATCCTGAGCAAAAAGAGCAATTCACACATCACAATGCCTGATTTCAAGTTATACTACAGATTTATAGTAACACAAACAGGATGCTACTGGCATATACACTGACATGTGGACCAATGGAATAGATCGGAATACCCATAAATAAATCCACACAGCCACCACCATATGCTTCTTGCCAAAGGGGCCAAAAACACATTAGAGAAAAGATAACCTGTGCAACAAATGGTGCTGGGAAAACTGGATAGTCACATGTAGAAGATTTAAACTAGACCCCTATCTCACATGGTACAAAAAAAAAAATCAACTCAAATTGAATCAAAGACCTTAATGTAAGACCTGAAACTTTGAAACTACTACAGGAAAACATAGGCGAAACTCCTCAAGACATTGGCACAAGCAACAATTTCCTGAATAGACCTCTAATAACCCAGGAAACAAATGCAAGAACTGGCAAATGGGATTGCATCAAATTACAAAGCTTCTGCACAACTGTGAAGAGACAACCTACAGAATGGGAGAAAATCTTTGCCTGTTATTCATTTGACAAAGGATCAGTATCTACAGTATATGAAGAACTAAAAAAAAAAACCTAACAACAAAACAATAATCCAATTTTTTAAAATGGTAAAAAGGGAAAGTGGTCTGAATAGATACTTCTCAAAAGAAGAAGTAAAAATGGTTAATAGATAAATGAAATAATGCTTGATATCTTTTACTATGAAGGAAATCCACCTCAAAAGTAAATTGAGGGGGGCTGGGTGTGTGGCTTAGAAGTAGCATGTTTACCTACATGCTTGAGGCCTGGGTTCTATCCCCAGGACCACAAAAAGGAAAAAAAACCCTATATTGAGATTCCATCCCATCCGAATCAGGAGGCTGTTATCAATAATAATAATAATAATAATAATAATAAAATAACAAATGCAAGAATATGGAGAAAAATGAACACATACACTGCTGAGAGGGTGTAAATCAGTGTAACCACCATAGAAAGCAGTATGAGGGTTCCTTAAAAAACTAAAAGTAGAGTTACCATATAATCCAGCTATACTGCTCCTGGGTATTTATCTAAAAGAAATGACATCAGCATACCAAAGAGATACCCCCACACACCTGTTTTTTGTTTCACTATTCACAATAGCCAAAATATGGAATCATCCTAGTTGTGAATCAGC
The DNA here is from genome assembly GCF_047511655.1 of Castor canadensis. Classification (NCBI taxonomy): domain Eukaryota; kingdom Metazoa; phylum Chordata; class Mammalia; order Rodentia; family Castoridae; genus Castor; species Castor canadensis. The sequence continues at coordinate 21,719,951 of NC_133391.1, read as the reverse complement.
ATAGGTACCCAACAACAGAAGAATGGACAAAGAAAATATAGCATATATACACAATGGAGTATTAGTCAGCCATAAAGAAAAATTAAGTTATGTCATTTGCAGAAAAATCGATGGACCTAGAGGATAACATGTTAAGAGAGATAAAATAAATCTACTCACAATGACAAATATCACATGTTCTTTTATATATGGACTAAAAAGTGACCTGATGTAGTAGAGGGACCATTAGGGAAGGGGGGAAGTACTGGGAGGGAGGGAGAGAGAGGTGAGAGTAGAAGGGAAGATCGACATGATCAAAACATGTTATATGCATGTACGGAAATGCTGCACTGAAGTCTATTGATTTGTACAATTAATATGTGTTAATAATCATAACAAAAATATAAAGAAAATTTTATGGCCACTAAATACACCCCCAGTGGATGTCTGAAACTGTGATAGTATCAAGCTTTCAATACACAGTAGGCTTTTTTCCTAGATGTACATACTTATGATAAAGTTTAATTTACAAATTAGTACAATAAGGGAAAGACAACTAATATCTAATGAAATAAGTAATTGAACACTTACATTGCATGGTCTCATTTTGCCTGAACTTCTTCAACTCTGCAATAGATTTTATACTTTTACATCTAAACCTATCCGGAATCTGTGTGGCCATCCCTTACTTATCGCACATGGTTTGGTGTCACCTGTTTGCAGGTAGCCCTCACTGAAGCCTTTGCTTAGAGTCGATGTTGTCAGCTGGAACAAGCCTCCTCTTCATGTTTTCCACCACAACTTACGTTTTCCATTTCAGCAAGCACTAACCATGTCCTGTGGTCAAAACTTTTGTGGTTTGATGGCAAAACTACCACTGATTTCTTTTTACACCACAGTTTCATGTAGAGATTTGTCTTATTGTAGACATCAGCATACAATTATTTTTCATTCTGAATTCAAAGACTTTCACTTATAGGAAGCACTTTGCAGCTTCTCTGGCATGTCTTATTACCAGCATCGTCACTCTTGGAATTTTGGGCCATTACTAAGTAAATCAAGGGTCACTTGAACAAAAGCCCAGTGATGGGATAACAGTCAACCTGATCATCAAGATGGCCAATGAGAGGTGACCAGCAGGTAGTGTGCACAGCGTGGATCCCCAGGGAAAGGACATGGAGTGAGCTTTTGACACTTTACTCAAGAAGGTGTATAATTTAAAGCTTGTGAATTATTTCCACTTCATACTTTTGGACTGTAGTTGGTGGTGATTAACAAAGCATGGGGAGTGAAACCACAACAGAGGGGAACTACTGCATATGACTTGCAATACTTTCTTCCATTCTATAGGTTCTTTTACTCTGTTAATTGTGTCCTTTGCATATCTGGTTATTTTTAATGCCTCACACCTGTACTTGGCCAGAAGCAGAGAAGAAAGAACCCACAGATCGGATCACATCCTCTTTCTTTTCTCTTCTTCACTTACCTGTCCCTACTCATTCTTTGCCATGGCATTTCATCATAGCCTGTATTCTCTCTATTCCTGTGGTCTCTAGTAAACTCTGAAATTCAGACTTTCATCCTTTTAGGATTTGGGAAAAATAGAAATCTTTTCTCTCTCAACAAACCTGGCCTCTCAAGAGCCCACTTTGACAAGAGTCTTTAATGCATTGTGAATTAGATGGCTGATTTTCTCCTTTGGAAGCACTAAACCCACTAACTCATTAGGGGCAGGGTCACAGGACACCATGATTAGAGAAAAGAATGATCATCACTTTGCTTATTCAAATGCAACTGTTTTACTCTCAGCCCTAAAACGTTGATGACATTTCCTTCTCACACATATTACCTTGTGGTTTAGGGGATATCTTACCTTTCACTGGAGGTCAAGGCTAACACCGCGGATGACATTCAAATTCAATATTACTTCCAGTAATTACTTTGACCCTTTTTCCCAGACAAGTATTGAGAAGGGTCCATTGTCTTAGAACCACAATGGCTATTTCATGTCTTTTTAAAAGTAGAGGGTTTTTTTTTTTTGTCTTACTAGAATTTTAATTTACTGTTCTCAGTATTACAATTAAAGGGCAAGTTGTCTTACTTACCACTACAATTTTTAATGGTATTTCTCAAAGAAAGAAAAAAACCCCTGTTCTTTGTGCTAAAACTCTAGCTGCTAAGATCAGAACAACCATAAATGAAAATCATTTCTTGTTAATGTACATTTTATAAGGTACACCACCAGCCTGTGGAATCTCAGTCCCAAAATGCAAGAAGACAAAAGAAAGCCTTTGGAATTTGGAAAGAAAGGTCTTGTCATTTAAAAAGGTTTGCTCTTAAGAATGGAAATATATTCAGTAACCAGGAAGTTCTCCTGTTTCACTCATATAATTTTTCCACTTCTGCATTTTTATGACCCCAACAACAGGGATATCAAAGCACCTCCACTTCTACAAGGAGGATCAGCAAGATGTCACTTTGTATTTAGCCAGTGGAAGGCAAAGGGTTTTCCCCACATCTGCTGAGCATCCACACAGCTGGTTTTTTAGCAGCTTCTCATGGTCCAGAGCAGAGTGGAAGCCAGTGTGCCTCCTTCTTCTGATAGCATTACCAATTTCCAAAGTGCCATTGACTCAGGGGAATTTCAGATGTCCTTAAAACCCAACTACCCTGTTTCATGTCCCTCCCATCAACTCCTAAACCAGCCATCTTCCTTGCAAACCTTTAGAATACACTAACTAATACCTTGACCTTATTGTCTTTGGGCATACAGTTGAGCCAGAAAATAAAAATAGTGGGTTGGACATAGCTGTAATCCCAGCTGTGCAGAGAAGAAGACAGGAGGATCTTGGTCCAAGGCCACCTCAGCCAAAAGTAAGAGACCCTATCTGAAAAATAAGCTAAAGCAAAGTGGCTGCAGGCATGACTCAAGTGGTAGAGTGCCTGCCTCCTGAGCACTGAGTTCAAACCCCAGAACCACAAAAAAAAAAAAATTAGAACAATTTAGGAAACATTTTAAAGCATATTGTTATGCAATAAGAGAAAATTCAGACCACGATCCAGAAAACCTCATAACAGAAGTGGTATGAAACTCTCTCTCCCTCCAGCAATTACACTGCAGCCTATGAGAAAGTATTTTCACCTGCTCGTGATTAGTTGTGCTGCACTAACACGCCTTTTCAGGTAAGCTGATCTATTCAAGCTGATTTGTTTATAACCCAGTGGTTTGATTTCATGGAATCATACTGACATGTATGATTGTGGTAGCATTTCAGGGAATTCAGGAGGACCTAAGGCCACACACAGTTATGACTGGATTGGGGTGAAGGACAGTAGTCCCTCAAATGTCCACAAGGATTGGTTCCAGGACTTCCCGAAGATTCCAACATTTGTGGACATTCAGTCCTTTAAATAAAGTGGCATAATGTTTGTATACACCAATACACATCCTCCTGCATACTCGATCTCTAGATTACCATAACACCTAATGCAATGTAGATGCTGTAGTCAAGTTGTTCTACTGTATTTCTTAAGGTACAGACACAATTTTTTTTTTTGTGGTACTGGGGCTTGAACTCAGGGCCTTCACATTGAGCCACTCCACCAGCCATTTTTGTGATGAGTTTTATGAGATAGGGGCTCATGAACTATTTGCCCAAGCTGTCTTTGAACCACTATCCTCCTGATCTCTGCCTCCTTAGTCACTGGGATTACAGGTGTGAGCCACCAGTGCCTGGCTGAGACCCAACTTTTTTAAATAGTTTCAATCTGAAGTTGGTCCAATCTGCCAATGAAGGACCCAATTAGGAAATTCCAACTGTCCATCTTAACTATGGTTCCCTTTCATTTTTCTTCAACAGTGCCTCTCTTTCAGTCATTCTCTCAGCTGAGCTGGGCATGGCCACCTATTTAGCATACTCTCAATCTTCATACGTTTTCTTCATAATGTAGGTTACAAATGAGAATCTCAGTAAGTTTTTTCGATGACTCTTGTTCCCATAGTTTTGTTATTCAGTCAGTGTGGAGAGCGTCTGTTGTGTAAAAGATTACTGACAAGCATTGGCAATTTTTCAAAAATACATCACTAAAGGGATATGACGAATATGACTAATGGGAGAATTACACCGAGCATTAAAAAAATTCCACAAAGCCAGGGGCCGCAATAACCAAGATCTGAACAATTAAATCACTTGAAATTATTTTGACAGGACAAAAAAATCTTGTTTCTAGGCAAATTACTTAGAAAGAGAAAGAGAAATCTTTCATAATCTCTCATCAAGAGCAGATCAGATTCTGGTGGGGTTGGGGGAAGGGCGAAAGGGTGAAGAGGAGGAGGTGGCCTGGTAAGGGGGTGGGGGCTGGCTGGCAGAGCGGATCCCCAGTTCCGTCGGGATGAAGTGAGGCTTCGTGGGGTTGGGCAGTCAGAGGGGACAGATGCACCTGCAGACGGGCTGACCCGCCATCTCAAGTGACTGCCCTTCCCAGGTGTGTCCTGCCTGGCGCCTAAGTGGGGAATATGTGGAATAACTTAAGATACAGGTGTCAGAATCTCTTCAGTCATGAGAGAGGACGCCTTAGTGAAAGTGTGGACATGAGCTCCAACAATGTTTGTCTGTCAAAGAGAAAGACCAGTCTGGGAGACTCATCTCCTGAGCAACAAAGCAGTCCCTTACTAGAAATGTTGCCTCACAACTGGGATTAAGCCCTTCAAATAATTCTTTTCTTTTTTTAAAATTTCTTTTATTCATATGTGCATACAATGTTTGGGTCATTTCTCCCCCCTTCCCTGGCCTCCTCCCTTACCCCCCATTCCTTTTCCCCCCCACCCCCTCACTACCAGGCAGAAACTATTTTGCCCTTATCTCTGATTTTGTTGAAGAGAGAGTATAAACAATAATAGGAAAGGGTTTTTGCTAGTTGAGATAAGGATAGCTATACAGGGAATTTACTCCCATTGCTTTCCTGTACATGTGTTACATTTAAAATTAATTCTTCTTGAACTAACCTTTACTCTAGTTCCTGGTCCCCTTCTCCTATTGACCTCTGTCACTAAAGTTTCTGCATTAGTTCCTTTGCATTGAGGACATCAAATGCTATCTTGTTTTTTTTGGGTGTCTTACCTATCCTCACACCTCCCTTGTGTGCTCTCGCTTTTATCATGTGCTCAAGGTCCAATCCCCTTGTTGTGTTTGCCCTTGAGCTAATGTCCACATATGAGGGAGAACATACGATTTTTGGTCTTTTGGGCCAGGCTAACCTCACTCAGAATGATGTTCTCCAATTCCATCCATTTACCAGCGAATGATAACATTTCGTTCTTCTTCATGGCTGCATAAAATTCCATTGTGTATAGATACCACATTTTCTTAATCCATTCGTCAGTGGTGGGGCATCTTGGCTTCTCCATAACTTGGCTATTGTGAATAGTGCCACAATAAACATGGGTGTGCAGGTGCCTCTGGAGTAACCTGTGTCACAGTCTTTTGGGTATATCCCCAAGAGTGGTATTGCTGGATCATATGGTAGATCAATGTTTAGATTTTTAAGAAGCCTCCATATTGTTTTCCAGAGTGGTTGTACTAGTTTACATTCCCACCAACAGTGTAAGAGGGTTCCTTTTTCCCCGAATCCTCGCCAACACCTGTTGTTGGTGGTGTTGCTAATGATGGCTATTCTAACAGGGGTGAGGTGGAATCTTAGTGTGGTTTTAATTTGCATTTCCTTTATTGCTAGAGATGGTGAGCATTTTTTCATGTGTGTTTTGGCCACTTGAATTTCTTCTTTTGAGACAGTTCTGTTTAGTTCACTTGCCCATTTCTTTATTGGTTCATTAGTTTTGGGAGACTTTAGTGTTTTGAGTTCCCTATATATTCTGGTTATCAGTCCTTTGTCTGATGTGTAGCTGGCAAATATTTTCTCCCACTCTGTGGGTGTTCTTTTCAGTTTAGAGACCATTTCTTTTGTTGAGCAGAAGCTTTTTAGTTTTATGAAGTCCCATTTATCTATGCTATCTCTTAGTTGCTGAGCTGCTGGGGTTCCATTGAGAAAGTTCTTGCCTATACCTATTAATACCAGAGTATTTCCTACTCTTTCCTGTATCAACTTTAGAGTTTGGGGTCTGATGTTAAGGTCCTTGATGCATTTTGAGTTAATACTAGTATAGGGTGATAAACATGGATCTAGTTTCAGTTTTTTGCAGACTGCTAACCAGTTTTCCCAATAGTCTTTGTTGAAGAGGCTGTCTTTTCTCCATTGTATATTTTTAGCACCTTTGTCAAAGATAAGTTGGTTATAGTTGTGTGGCTTCATATCTGGGTCCTCTATTCTGTTCCACTGGTCTTCATGTCTGTTTTTTGCCAGTGCGATGCTGTTTTTATTGTTATTGCTTTGTAATATAGTTTGAAGTCAGGTATCGTGATACCTCCAGCGTTCTTTTTTGCTGAGTATTGCCTTGGCTATTCATGGTCTCTTGTGTTTCCATATAAATTTAACAGTAGATTTTTCAATATCTTTAATGAATGTCTGGAATTTTGATGGGAATTGCATTAAATCTGTCTGGTTTAGGGATAAGTTTTGGGAGTATAGCCATTTTTACTATGTTGATTCTACCAATCCATGAGCATGGGAGATCACTCTACTTTCTATAGTCTTCCTCAGTCTCTTCCTTCAGAAGTTTATAGTTTTCCTTGTAGAGGTCACTCACATCCATTGTTAAGTTTACTCCTAGGTATTTGATTTTTTTTGAGATTATTGCAAATGGAATTGTTTTCATATATTCTTTCTCAGTTTGTTCATTATTAGTGTATAGAAATGCTAATGATTTTTCTATGTTGATTTTATATCCTGCTACCTTGCTATAGCTGTTGATGATGTCTAGGAGCTTTTGAGCAGCATTTTTTGGGCTTTTAAGGTATAGGATCATATTGCCTGCAAATAGGGATATTTTGACAGTTTCTTTACCTATTTGTATTCCTTTTATTCCCTCTTCTTGCCTAATTGCTCTGGCTAGGATTCCAGTACTATGTTGAATAGGAATGGGGATAGTGGGCATCCTTTCTCATTCCTGATTTTAGAGGGAATGGTTTCAGTTTTTCACTGTTAAGTGTAATGCTAGCTGTAGGTTTGTCATATATAGCTTTTATAATGTTGAGGTACTTTCCTTCTATTCCTAGTTATCTTAGCGCTTTTATCATGAAATGGTGTTGGATCTTATCAAAGGCTTTTTCTGCATCTATTGAGATGATCAAGTGGTTTTTGTCTTGCTTCTGTTAATATGCTGTATTACATTTATTGATTTGCATATGTTGAACCACCATGTAAGTAGGGATGAAGACTACTTGGTCGTGGTGAATGATCTTTTTGATGTGTTGTTGAATTCGGTTTGCCATTATTTTATTGAGGATTTTTGCATCAATGTTTATTAAGGAGATTGGCCTATAATTCTCCTTTTTGGAGGTGTCTTTGTCTGGTTTTGGGATAAGTGTAATACTGGCTTCATAAAATGTGTTAGGCAGTTTTCCTTCCCTTTCTATTTCATGGAACAGTTTAAGGAGGGTTGGTATCAGTTCTTCTTTAAAGGTCTGATAGAATTCAACAGAGAATCAATCAGGTCCTGGACTTTTCTTTTTGGGGAGACTCTTGATTGCTGCTTCAATTTCCTTTTGTGTTATAGATCTAGTCAGTTGATTAATGTCCTCTTGGTTCAGTTTTGGATGACTATAACTGTCTAGAAATCTGTCCATTTCTTCAAGATTTTCAAATTTATTTGAATATAGATTCTCAAAGTAGTCTCTGATGATTTCCTGGACTTCCATGGTGTTTGTTGTTATCTCCCCTTTTGCATTCCTGATTCTACTAGTTTGGGTTTTTTTTCTCCTCATTTTAGTCAGGTTTGCCAGAGGTGTATCAATCTTGTTTATTTTTTCAAAGAACCAACTTTTTGTTTCATTAATTCTTCATATGGTTTTTTTGGTTTCTAGTTCTTTGATTTCGGGTCTTATGTTTATTATTTCTCTCCTATTTGTTTTGGGATTTGCTTGTTCTTGTTTTTTTTAGGAGTTTGAGATGTATCATTAGGTCATTGATTTGAGATCTTTCATTCTTTTTAATATATGCACTCATGGATATAAACTTTCCTCTCAGGACTGCCTTTGCTGTGTCCCACAGGTTCTGGTAGGTTGTGCTTTCATTTTCATTGACTTCCAGGAACCTTTTAATTTCTTCTTTTATTTCATCAATGATTCATTGTTCATTAAGCAATGAGTTGTTCAGTTTCCAGCAGTTTGCATGTTTTTTGTCTTTATTTTTTTTGTTGAGTTCTAGTTTTAATGCATTGTGATCAGATAGAATGTGTGGTATAATTTCTATTTTCTTATATTTGCTGAGGCTTGCTTTGTGCCCTTGGATGTGATCTATTGTGGAGAAGGTTCTGTGGGCTGCTGAGAAGAATGCATATTGTGTAGAAGTTGGATGAAATGTTCTGTAGACATCAACTAGGTCCATTTGATCTATTGTATGGATTTCTTTACTGATTTTTTGCTTGGGTGACCTATCTATTGATGATAGTGGTGTGTTAAAGTTTCCCATTACCGCTGTTTTGTAGTCTACATATGTTTTTAGGTCCTTCAGAGTATGTTTGATGAAATTGGGTGCATTGACATTGGGTGCATATAGGTTGATAATTGTTATTTACTTTTGGCCTATTTCCCCTTTTATTAGTATGGAATGTCCTTCTTTATCTCATTTGATCAATGTAGGTTTGAAGTCTACTTTGTCAGAGATAAGTATTGCTACTCCTGCCTGTTTTGGGGGGCCATTGGCTTGGTAAATCTTCTTCCAGCTTTTTATCCTAAGCCTATGCTTATTTCTATCAATGAGATGGGTCTCCTGTAAGCAACAAATTGTTCGATCTTCCTTTTTAATCCATTTTGTCAAGCGGTGCCTTTTGATGGGTGAATTAAGTCCATTAACATTGTGTAAGTACTGATGGGTATGTGGTGATTCCTGTCATTTAGTTGTCTCAGTTGTTTGAAGGTTTGATTGTGTGTAGCTAAATCTATGTTACTCTCTATTCTCTTGCTTTTTCTTTTCCTGTAGTTTGGTACTGCCTGCCCTTTCATGGTTATGTTGGGTTTCACTTTCTGTGTGCAGAATCCCTTGAAGAATCTTTTGTAGTGGTGGCTTTGTTGTCATATATTGTTTTAGCTTCTGCTCATCATGGAAGACTTTTATTGCTCCATCTATTTTGAATGATAGTTTTGCTGGGTAGAGTATCCTAGGGTTGAAGTTACTTTCATTCAGTGCCCAAAAGACCTCACCCCAAGCTCTTCTTGCTTTTAATGTTTCTGTTGAGAAGTCTGCTGTGATTTTGATGGGTTTACCTTTGTATGTTATTTGTTTTTTCTCTCTTACAGCCTTGAATATTCTTTCTCTAGTCTCTGTACTTGTTGTTTTAATGATAATATGCCATAGGGTAGTTCTATTTTGGTCATGTCTGTTTGGTGTTTTGGAGGCTTCCTATACCTGTATGGGCATATTTTTCTCTATATTTGGGAAATTTTCTGTAATTATTTTGTTGAATATATTATGCATTCCCTTTGCTTGCACCTCTTCTCCTTCTTCGATGCCCATTATTCTCTGGTTTGGTCTTTTGATGGAGTCGGTGAGTTCTTGTATTTTCTTTTCACAGGTCTTGTGTTGTTTAACTAATAGTTCTTTGGTTTTTTCCTTTAATTACCATTTCATCTTCGAATTCTGAGATTCTGTCTTCTGCTTGTTCTAGTCTGCTGGATTGGCCCTCCATTTTGTTTTGCATTTCTGTTTTGTTCTTTTTTCTGAGGTTTTCCATATTCTGAGTCACTTCCTCCTTAATATTGTCTATTTTCATCCTGACTTCATTTATCTCTTTATTTATTGTGTTCTTTGTTTCACTTTGGTGTTTATACACTGCTTCTATAGTTTCTTTTATTTGTTCTTGTGCTTTCTCAAATTCTCTATTTTTTTGTCTTGGAATTTCTTGAGTGTCTCCTGTACATTTTGGTTGACCATGTCCACTACCATCTCTATAAAATTCTCATTTATTACTTGCAGGATTTCTTCTTTCCGAGTGTTCTTGTGGGCTTCATTGGATTCCTTGTAATAGTTTATCTTCATTTTATTGGAGTCTGGATCTGGGCATCTGTTTTCTTCATTTCCCTCTGGTTCCTGTACTGATTTATTATTGGGGGGAAAATGCTTTCCCTCTTTTTTCCATATTCCCATCATTCCCCTTGCTACTGTTACTGTCCCTGTACTGTGTGTAATTCAGTATTGTCTATGTTGTAATAGTAACAATGATGATATGTAGAATGGACAGGTGAGAGGAGAGGGAAAGCAAAGAAGGTAAAGAAAAAGGGGGAAATACAACAACAACAACAACAACAAAAGAACCAAAGAAATAAACAGGGAGAGATAGTGTACTAATCAACAGTGAGCTAAACAGGCATTAGTGAGACTGAGAGAGGATTAAAAAAAACAATTCCCAAGTTCAAATGCAGTACAGTTTCAGTCTTAATAGTTTTGGTGTTAGTCCTTCAGCATCTAGTCCTGGTGTTGGTGTTTGAGTAGTAGTTCTGTTGTTGCCTCATCAAAGGGAAAAAAAAAGGGAGTCTGGAGACAGCTTTGTGAATGTCTGTCTGAGGCTACAGCTCACCTGCCACCTACTGTCAGCCAGCTGCTGCTGCAGGCTTTATTTATGCAGATCTGAGGAGTAAGCTTTACACTCACCTAGTCCTGCAGGCTTTCTTTATTTACAGTTCTCCTGGACACATGTCCCTTTTGTTTTCTCCAGTACACAGCCCTACCTGCCTGTTGCAATTATATATTTTTTTATTTAAAGTTTGTATGGGGATGTGCTCCTCCCCTGCTCTCCAGTGGAGCATGCCACATGACAGCCTCTGTTACAAGCTTTCCCCACTCCAAGGTTTCTGAGCAGTGCCGCTGCTCCTGCCTTCTCTGCCCATTTGTTTATTTACAGTTCTCATGGGGTAGTGCTCCTCCCCCACTCTCCAGAGCTCAGGGTGCCTTGCCCTCCTTGCTATGTGTCTTTTTTTTTTTCAGCTTTTTCTTTATTATTCAGGTTTTTTTTCCTTTTTTCCCTGGGCAGGGGTCAGTCTGTCCAGGGGGCTATGCTGATTTGTCCCAGGGAGTCCCGCATGCCAATTATTTGCTCACCTGGTGGTCTTCCAAGCAGGATAGGAGCTGGCATCTAGCGGCATGGGAGCCTTCCTGGTTTCTCCATTTAACATGGTGTGGGGATGCTATGCACAGGCTGGGGGTGTGGAGGTGTCAGAGTTTTGCCTCTTCTTGGTCTTTCCTGCCAGGTGTATCTCCAGCTTCTCTCCAAGTGTTTACATTGGGAAGCATGCTTTCTGCTTCCTCCCTCTAGTCACCATCTTGGAATCTCCTTCAAAGAATTCTTCAAGGAGAAGCCAAAATTGTGTCACTGAAATCCCTGATTGCTGAGATAAGCAATGAGAAGGGTAGTGACTCCTGTGTGACCCCAGGAACAAGACTTTCAGGAAGAGATTCCTTCTCTCCATGTGGCCCATGGGGTGGGAAGAAAAAACATTCCTGTTCCACAAAGACCCAAAGTTCATGGGATACTGACAAAAAGTTTGGTAGAACTGGAAGTGGACTTGAAAGGTAAGAAAGATGCTGGAGTCAGCTCTGTGCATGACATGGCCAGTGTTTCCAGCAGGACGTGGGGAGTTGCTCTCTGAGACAGTGGCTGCAGGACACTGCAGACTTGTGTTTCCCCATGAGAGCTTACAGCAGGCAGTCAAAGCCACTCTCCTCCAATAGGACAAAAATGCATCTTTCTGAATTAAAGCTGGAGAAATGCCCTTTCCCTGCTGGCTTAGGCTGAGCCCCAAAATGGCATTTGATTAGACAGCATGTGAACCCACATTCAACATTTTTTGATACATTTGCTCCATCTTTGGTGTCTTCAGAAGATGAAGATAGGCTTCGAGAGAGAAGGCTCAGTATTGAAGAAGGGGTTGAGCCTCCTCCCAATGCACAAGTACATACATTTGAAGCTACTACACAGGCGAATCCCTTATATAAACTGGGTGGCTCCTGGAATAAAGGAAATAAATGGGGACAGTTCTGCAGTTCCACATATTAATTTTGACTCAGAAGAGGGCACAACCACCCTATGTCTGCAGTCACAGAGGCAGAAGCAGCAGGGTGCTTGAACAGCTGATACACAGATCGATTACATACAAACCCCTATTACTGGGGAGTGATGGACTGTTATGAGGCAGAAATCCTTCTCAAGGGAACCAGAAGGCAGGTTTTTGCTCAGGGACTCGGCACAAGAAGACCATCTCTTCTCCATGAGCTCTGGCCACTACAACAGATCCCTACACACCTGAATTCAGCAGTGGAATCACTTTAGTTTTGATACCCATGACCTGGGTGTGTTCCACTCCTGCACTGAACAGGACTTCTAAAACATTATAAAGACCCCAGTTCCTGCATATCTTTTGAACCATTGCTTGCCATATCACTGAATGGAACTCTTCCTTTCAGCCTGCAGTGTATCTGCCATGCAGTAATCTGCAGGTGCATGACATATGATGGGATGGATGGGCTCCCTCTGCCATCAAGGTTACAAGATTTTTTAAAAGAATATCATTATAAACAAAAAGGGATTGCTGGTTAGAGCGAGAAGCAGTCAAGGTCAAGTAAACACTCCTGTCCCAAAGGGCATCCACTAGGTGGATATCCACGAGGTCTGCTTTCATGTGTGCTGGGGACAGCACACCTGTAGGGAGCGCAGGATCAGTGCTAGGACTTTTCACACAGTATGGAAGCTTAGTTATTCACCTCTGTCAGGTAGGGTCTGCTGTTACTCAAACGTGGTGCCTGTTAAAACAACAGGATAGAGCTACAGGTGTTCAGGAAGGTTAGGAGAACACTTGCCAGGTTAGCTAACAGTTTTAATGGCTGTAGTAATTGAGCGAGGCAGCTGGCATTTGCTATGAAGAGTTCTATTTCTTACTGGACAACAAATTATTAGTATCAGGTGAGTATTTCAATAGTGTGGCTAATGTTTGAAATTTTTTCTAAGAATTTTTCTGTAAACTTACGAGAGTAGTGGTGTTTGTAGTTTCTGTAAATCAAGCTTCAGACATCCAAATAAATAAGTAAAAGACTACCTTTCTTTAAAAAAATCCAATTTTCTGGCCACATGGGCATGGTGCAGTTCACTTAAGTGTTGATGTAGTTTACAGTCAGTCTCCTTTTCTGTTCTGCAAAAGGTACTGTTAAATAAACCAGATTTCCTAAATAGTCATTCTTAAAGAAATTTCAGGCGTACAAAGTCAGAAATAGCATTTTATTTCAAGGCGCTTGGTAGGGCTGGGATGTAGCTTGGTGGTGCAGCACTTGCCTAATATGCGTGAGGCCCTGGGTTTGATCCCAGCACCAAAAAAGAAAAGACAAAAAAAAAAAACCAAACCTCTCCTCAAGGCCCTTGGTATTAACTTTTTAATGAGTACTTCAACTTTAAAATAGCTGCTGCAATTGTAGTCATGTGTGTGACTTTTTTTTTTAAGTTTACAGGTGCAGTCTAAACATTGTTTCCCTAAAGTTGGATCTTTTCCTGTGCCTACCATGAGCTTGTGAAATGAAGAAAATGAGACTAGATGATGTCCAGACAAGTCAGCTAACAGTAACTGCAATAGTTGCTAATGTTAAGATTATTGTTAAACTATAATTAATAATTTGGATGGCAGTATTTATCTTTGTTGTAAGCTCTCATAGCTGAATTGCTTAAGTATAATTTATAGAACTTCAATGCAGTTAATGAAAAATCTGAAACCTAAATTGCAGATTTCAAAGGTACTTTACTTAGCACCTTTTTTGTCACTTAGAATAGTATGTAATACAACTTGAGTGAGCGCTTTGGGAAGTATTATCAAGTTCTAATGTTGCTTCTTAGTATTGAACTGAATTTTCAGTTCTGTCCTAGATATTTGCGCTATAGTAACCAACTCTATTCTTGTGTCTTTTTGTTAATGTGCTCTGTACTGCTGGAGAGTGCTCCTTAGTTTCCATACCAGCTGCTACAGAAGGTTATTTTATATCCCTATGGTTATTACCAAGGCTACAAAAAAGAAAAGCTGTATTTGTATGCAACACTAATAACCCTTTGATTGCAAATGTATGTTTCTGCTTGCTGTGCCTTGTTATGGCAACTTTTTGTGTTAATAAAGTATGTTTGGCGTTCTTGTGGAAAAAAAAAAAGACCAGATCAATAATCTAAGAAAAGTTTGCCCTTTTAACAGAGAGAAGACCAAATTCTAGCTTTGTATCAGTGTGCCTCTAATACTAAGGCTCATTTTAAAATCCTTTTAATAAACTTTAAAAAATTTTTAGACAGCTTAACCATGGGTTGTGGTCCATTTTCTGTTGCTATAGCAGAATAACACAAGCTGGATAATTTTAAACATACAGGATTATTTGCATTATAGTTCTGGAGGCTGAGAAGTCCAAGATTGTGGGCCTCCTTGCTGCCTTACAACATGGAAAGGGCAAGGGAACACACTTGGAATTGAAGGAGGATGTTGAGTTAAATATCCCTTTTTACCTGGAACTCACCCCTTTGATGTTAACTCATTACCTTGAGATGGTATTTATCCATTCATAATGGCAGAGCACTCATGATGTAAATACATCTGAAAGATCCTATTACAGTTTGGATCTTAAATGTTCTGTAGGTCTGTGTGTTAAAGGCTTGGTCACCAGCCTGTGATGCTATTGGGAAGTGGTGGAACATTCAAGAAGTGGTGCCTCGCTGGAAGAAGCTAGATCACTGGGAATGGGCTACTGATGGAGATACTAGGACTCAGTCCCTCCCTGTATCTCCCTTTGTGTCCTGGCTGCTTTGAGGTGAGCAGCTTTGCTCTGCCATGTGTACTCCCCCATGAGGGGCTGTCTCACCATGAGCCCCAGAACAACAGAGTCAACTCATATACTGAAACCATCAACCAAAAGAAACCTTTCCTCCTTTAAGATGGTGTCTCTCTGGGATTTGTTATAGCAACAGAGTACTAACACAGGTCCCACCTAATAATACTGTTAAAAAGAAAATCATAGAAAACATAGCACTATACCCATTTCATTTTTATCCTTTATCTTCCTCTTTTTCATTTTATAACCTTTAAATAACATCCAAAATAAAACAATATGATTTTTCCTTTTTTCTTAATAAAAAGCATATACTTTATAACTTTCCTTCTTCTCTCTCTCTCTCTCTCTCTCTGTACTAGAGATGAGTTCAGGGTCTGGCACTTGCTAGACAACACTCTACCACTTAAGCCATGCCCCAATCCTTCAGAGTTTGGAAATTGTTCTTTTTGCAACAGTTGAATGGTAGGACTTCACCTCATCCTTGCATTCAGACATGGCAGTCTGAAAGGACACACATAAGACAAATTGTTCAAGGATAAGAAAGAAGCATGACATCCTATATCCATCTTCACCCTAGGCAGTGAGAAGTCTAGATTTATGGCTTTTAGGAGCAAGTTACAGAAGTAAGGCCCTCACAGAAATACCCGACAAGCCTCAGTAGTTCTGTTTGTATTTTAAGTACAGATTAGGGCTTGGTAATGGAGCTTTGATTCGAGAGGTAGCTGCCCAAATTACCATGAGACATTTGTCAGGAAGTTGTGAACCAGAAGAGCACAGACCAGATCAGAATCAGTTCCCTGCTTGTCAAGTAGGGTCCCGAGCAGCTAGGTAATGAGGACGGGCAGGGAACTCATATCACTAAACTCTGTCTGTATCGCTTGTGACCAACTGTCTATCATGATGACACTCCATGTGCTTTACAAGTGATTGTCTAGCATAAAAGTTAAGATTCCACTGCTGTACCCAGAAGTTTTCTTTTTATCTTAATCATTTTTAAAAAAATCCAACATAAAAGAAAAAAGCATCATGACTTTTAGAAGCTACAGTTGGATGGGACTTTCATATTATTTACTTCTTCTTAAATAACATCTTAGTTGCTTCCATGTAACTCATGTAATTCATTTAACCTTTATTCTTGGGACTCAAGGGAGATCATTTCTAGATTGTCTTCAATGACAAATGGCTTTTAGAAGCCAGGGTTCTATGCACTTGTCAGCCAAGATTCTTACAAGAAAAATGTAAGTAGTATTTTTTTACAGCCATAGTCATGATATGGCTTAATTTTCAAAGAAAGTGCTCTGTACTCATGCAAGGAAGTTATAGTCATAATTACACTTATAAAACCACTAGTATAAGGGCAGGCACTGTTGCAAGCACCTAATACATAGAGTATTACAAGAATTATCTCCATTTTATAGATGAGGTGACAGCCACAGATTATTATGATGGTTAGCTTTATGTGTACAGCATATTATTCAATCAAAAACTAGGTGTTTCAGTGAAGGTATTTTGTGGATGTGTTTAACCTCTAATCAACTGACTTTAAGTAAAGGAGATTACTCTCTCTATGTGGGTGGGCCTCATCCAATCAGTTGAGGTTTCTGTGAGGAAGAAAAAATTCTGCCTGTAAGTCACATTATCAGGTTTGCCAGCCTGTCCTATAGATTTCAGACTTGCCCAGTCACACTGCATAATCATATTAGCCAATTCCTTGAAATAACTTTGTTCCTATGCATATGTGTGTGTGTGTGTTTGTGTTCCACACATACATCCCATGGTTCTGTTCCCTTGTAGAATCATGACTGAGTGAGACAGCAGCTTGTGAATGACTCAGCTCACTCAAAGGTGCTCACTGCTGACAAATGATAGATCCAGAACACTAACCTGGACATGAACCAAGCCCTCAGCCCATCACCTTATACCACCCTGCATATGAATTCCAGTCAGTAGCAATCTAATTGAAAACTTAGGATGTAGCCCTGTGGGAAAAAGCAAAGAGAAGAAGGAAAAACTCAGGGAAATGAAAATACATACAATATAAAGGAGTTCAGTGTGTGTGCAAGCTACAGAGAATAGCTTCAGTCTTATGAAAGACATTTTCAGTTAGGCTGGAGAATGGAAATGAAGAGCGGGCATTTGCACACATAGAAGCCCAAAGTGAGGGGTGAGAACTTGGCTCTTGCTGCCAGAGTGAAAGCTACTGAGGGAGGGAAAGGCATGAGAACTCTATGTCTGTAGCATAGGAAACCGAGAGCTAAAGCCACTGAAGCCTCATATCCCCCTTGGCAGCAATACTGAGGCACTGGGACCTCAAGGTGGGTGGGGTGGGGAGAGAGAGAGAGAGAGAGAGAGAGAGAGAGAGAGAGAGAGAGAGAGAGAGAGAGAGAGAACTGGGTGGGGAAGGAAGAGTACCACCCCCTTGCTCATCCCTCCACTGAGCTTCTTCAAACAGTGACCTGGGATTTTACATAAAACCTACAAAGAAATTTAACTAAGGAAGTGAAAGACTTCTACAACAAAAATATAAATCACTGAAGAAAGAAACTGAAGAAGACATTAGAAGACAGAAAGATCTCCCATGCTTGTTGATCAGCAGAATTAATATCATGAAAATGGCTATACTACCAAAAGCAGTCTCCATGTTCAATGTAATCCACATCAAAATTCCAATGACATTCTTCATAGAGATTGAAAAATCAACCCTAAAGTTCAGATGGAAGTATAAAAGACCTCAAATAGCCAAGGCAATACTGAGCAAAAACAGCAACGCTGTAGTTCCCTGACTTCAAACTATAGTGCAGAGTCAGAGCAATAAAAACAGCATGGTACTGGCACAAAAACAGACATGAAGACTGGTGGAACAGCATAGAAGACCCAGATACAAATCCACACAGCTACAGCCACCTGATTTTTTTACAAAGGAGCCCAAAATATACAGTGTGGAAAAGACAGCCTCTTCGACAAATGCTGGTGGGAAAACTGGATATCTTCATGTAGAAGCCTGAAACTAGATCAGTATCTTTCACCCTGTACTAATATCAATTCAAATGAATAAAAGATCTTAATGTAAGGCCTGAAATTTTGAAATCACCACAGGAAAGAGTATGGAAAACACTGGAACATATGGGCACAGGCAATGACTTCCTAAATAGAACTCCATAGCTCAGCAAATAAGAGAAAGGATCAGCTCCTGCACAGCAAAAGAAACAGTCACCAGAATGGATGTTGTGTCACAGCACACACAGGGAAGCGAGGCTCACAGCTGAGCAGTGACACAGCCAGGATGGCCAGCCCAAACACCCATTTGTGCTGGAATTTGAGCTAGGACAGGTGGAACAAGTTGTTGTCATTCAGCCTAGAAAATGACTTCTATTCATGACAGAACATAAAGAGAATCTGAATGACATGGTACTTATTCTTCCTGGGCTGGTCCAGGGTTCTAGCTCATTAAAGGAGATGTGATGGAAAGTGCTGTCCAACTTCACACAGGAAGGACTCAGGATGCCACAAACTTCCCAATGTGGTTCCAGCTGTGGTGGGGCTGTTGTCTATGGTCCACACGCTTTCCCTGTAGGGGAAACACAGCCTCTCCACTTCATACTAATAGAATCTCAACCTGCTAAGTCACTCAGCTTTGCACTTCACAATGGGTACCTTGTGTCCAGAAGAACAGCTAACATGCCCACTTGCAGCCTGACTTCTCTGACCAGAGACACTGATTTTTTTCCATGCAATTTTTGAGACCAATAATGTATTTCCCCCATCCTTTGCTGTGCTAATCTATTTTTTGAAGACCAGTACCAAGCCACATTAAGGGACTCATTTACTTTATCAATTACTTCTACTTCTATTAGTTCTAATTACCAGTGTCCTGGTGATCTCATGTCAAGAATATAAGAATGCTGGGGAGCTAGGAAGTAAGAGATCAAAGAGAGGAGGAAGGCATGTGAAGGATTTTTGAAAGTTATAAAACACCACTGTTAAAATAATTATAAGCATATATCTCCATGCAAACATGTTCTTACATACACATAAAACTTATCAATCTTTTATAGTTTCATAAAAAACATTTATTAAACACTTGCTATGTGGCTGATGCAATAATGAGCAAGAGACACATTGTCACTACTTTCAGGTAGCCACAATAATGTTTCCTGTGGGAAGAGAGGAAGCAGTGGCCATCTGGGAACAGTGGCTGGAACTGATGTCATAGACACAATTCATATTGAATTTTTGCAGTGTCTTAATCTCATGCTAAATGCTATGACAGGTCATGGCAAGATGGTGGGCTTAATGGAGGAAACTCAGTCTGGGGAGTTTATGATGTAGATCCCTCAATATAATTGTGTCTGCTTTGCTATTGATGCTTTGCTCTACATTTGTTCTGAATTTGGTAATATTTTTAAGACGTTCCAGGGTCTGAGCATTTGCATCTCAGACTAGTTTTGGAATAGCCTTCCCTAAAAATTATATGGAAGGAATAGAAGACTGGTCTGGGTGGCCTCAAAGCCCCTCTGCACCACATGTAATTCCATGTATTGACCTTCAAGAAGCTTTCATATGGTGCCATGCAGTGCACTAGCAAAAGCATTCCACCCAATCCCTCAGGACTGTTCTCTATAACTGATAGGGGTGTTTTCCATGTGCTTAATCTGGAAATACAACTCAGCATTTCTACTTTAGCCTGGCCTCTATACAGAATCTGAAGCAATAAAAAGCTGCATTTCAACAGTTGACACAGTAAATACATTTCTTACTTATCTTCCATTTTAATTATTTGTCAATCATCTAATAATAAATTGTGTTACCATCTTTGTTAGTCGTTTCCCTAATTTGATGTTTTTCTTACTTTGTATGCTTTACTCCAAGAAATGTTTAGGGCATTTATTATTTTATTTATTTATTCATCTACCTTTTAATTTTTGTCCTAAGGATACATTGTGGCATCTACAAAAATGTTTACAATATATCAAATATATCATATTTGAATTCACCCCCTCCACCATTCTCCTTTATGCCCCCTACCCCCATTCTTGGAATAGTTTCAACAGGTCTCATTTCTCCATTTACATACATGTGTACACAGTATTTGCATCATATTCACCCTCCTATACCCTTTCCCCATAGTGCCTTTATTGTTTAAAAGAAAAAAACCAACCAGGGCTATAGCTCAGCGCATGCTTCTAGCACATACCAGGCCTCATGTCGAATTCCCAGCACCACAAAATTAAGTCAATAAATAAATAAACCAAAAACAGTTGATAGGAGTGAAAGACTGCTTGAAGTTATCATTATATAAATTAGTATACATGTGGTTTGAAATGTGACAGGTAATTAATTTCCCATAACCTAGACTTCTGAAAACTGGGTTTACAATGAATAATGTATCTGGAAGAGGGTGGCTGTTAGTCTGAACCTCTGGGGCTTTGTAGTTTCAAAGAAGAAAATACATTCTATGTATAATTGCATGTCATTTTTAGTGACTGAAGAAATACCAATAACTATGTACCTTTAATTATAATATTACAAAAATCTTGGCAGGGTACTTAGAAATCTTTAGTAAATATAATATATTCAGAACTGGCAGAATAGAGTAAGTATTCCTGAAGTGGTCTGTTTTTTTTTTTTTTTTTTTGTCTTTTCTTTTTTTGGTGCTGAGATTGAACCCAGGGCCTCACGCATGCTAGGCAAGTGCTATACCACCGAGCTACATCCCAGCCCCTGAAGTGGTCTTTAAATATTGAAATCAACTCTTTTCTAATAAATCTTCAATTCCAACTTAGAAACAGAAATTCAAATTATGCTGGGGAAAAAAGACTCCCACACCAGTATGACATCTTAGCATCATATCTATATACAAAGGACCTAAGGGAAGTTCAAGATAGCTTCTCTTTATGTCATGTCCCCAAAATGGAAGGTTTCCTGAAACAAACTCCAACAAATTATCTATTCCAGGCTGGTTAGAAAACAAACCAAAAAATTAAGTATTGTGCTGATTTTAGTTAATAATGCACTCCATCATTCTCACTCAGGGAAAGAAATGGTCAGGAAGAAATTAATTACAAGAGAATCTGTCTGATCCGTGAGGTAACAGCAGACTATACAGGAAAGAAATAGAATGATTTTCCTTATTCTATTTTCAGTGCTCTCATTTATGACCAGGAAATCACTGTATACAAGAATAGAGCCTCCTGAATCATAGTAGATACACAGCAACTTAAAGGCCATAGAGCTCAATTGGTGTGGTAGTCATGTTGGCCAAAGCCTGTTGACAGTTTTAGCTGGATGGTGGAAACATAGATGGGTTATCTGTAAATCAGTGCTCCCAAGATTTTAGACATTGATGAGGGCTTATGAAGCAGACATTCTGCATTTAGAAAGGGCAGGTTCAGCTGTATCTGGAGACGTAAGACCCTGGGGCTAAGAACAGATAGATCCAAGTTGACAACCAAAAATTTCAACTTCTGCCCATTCTGTCACCTTCTGCCAGGACATCTATTCTCATGGGGACTAGAGTCCACCATGGCTACAACCAGTGGCCTGGTGTCACTTGGAGAATCCAAGTGCTTTTTCAAATAGGCAAAGAGTTCAAAGGTCCTCCCTTTCCCGCATCCTGTACACTGGACCATATAGAAGCTATGAATACATTTTTTCTGGTTTATAAATTCTCTCATTTTTAGTTTGTTTTTCCCTGATGGCAATGCTCCTGTGTACTATATGCTACAACTACAGCTAGGGAGAGAGAAAGGAGCCAGTCAAATATCCCTGTACTTCACAGCACTTAATTTCCTGCCTGAGCTGAGTTCTTGAACCTCTTACAATGATCTGGAAAACAGGAATCTGGGTGAGATTCCTGTTTGACTTGGAAGCTAGGTTGGACAGAGTATTTTTTTTAAGTTCACTAAAATTATATGTTCTTATACAGCTTCAGCCACTTACAAAGCATCTAATTTTTTTAAACCAAAAAGGGAACTAAGAGGGCTCCTAGCTCAACATCTTCATTTTCAAAATGAGAAAAATAAGACTTAAGAAGTTAACTGACTTGCCCAAGTATCATAGATTTGATAACATCCATTTATTCAAATATTCAAAACTCATCTATAATCTACCCAGTGCCCTATTATTACAATTGTACACTGTACAATTGCACTCACTTTGACATCTCTGAAACCAGAGAATTACAGTTGCTGTCTGCTAGCCATCACCTGCTTCTGACCTAAGTCCTAAGAAATGAATGTTACCATCTGAGGAAAACAATTTCAAAGACAGCAAAGGAATGTAAGTGTTCATACACTAGAGATACCTGCAGAGCCATGTTTATAACAGCACTATTCACAAAAGCCAAACTATGGAAACAGCATAGGTGCCCATCAACCAATGAGTGGAAAAAGAAAAAGTAGCATATATACACTATGAAGTAGTCAACCACAAAGAAGAATGAAATGATGTCATTTGCAGGAAAACGGATGGAATTGGAGATCATCACGGTCAGTGAAATCAGCCACATGAGAAAGACAGGTATTGCATATTCTCCCTCGCATGTGGACTCAAGACCTAAAACACAAGTGTAAAATGGGGGGACTCTTTGGACTCAGGAGCCAGCAGGAAGGAGGAGGGTGGAAGGAGAGTGTGGAAGGGGTGCATATGATTGAAGTACTTATGTATGTAGATATGTATGAAAATAGAATGATGAAACTCATTTAAATAGTTTTCAAAGGGAGTAGAGGGGACATGAAAGAGTAATAAAGGAGGTGAATCTGATCCAAGTACATTATATACAAATGTGGAAATGCCACTATGAGACGTCTCTGTACAATTAATATCCACTAATAAAAAGAAATAAACTGAACATTTTTGGAAAAGTAGTGCAGCTTTGCCAACATTCTTGATCACACAGAAAATGATATTGCATGGAAAATAACATATTGGGAGATTTTAATTGAAATGAAAGATTGAAGAGTTGGATTCTGAGAGAGAAGTTATTTACGGAATAGCTTAACCAATTTTTTTTGCTTATCTTTTCATTTTGTCTAGTAAGTTATATGCTAAGTCTACAGTATTTCTAAATAAACCTAAAAGAGATCTCTTCAATAAATTAAAATAAAAACTCTAAAGTGACAAATAACATTGCCCTACAGTTTAACTGATGGCAATTTTTATTTCTCAAATGTCTAAAATGAAGGTGCGTCTTATAGTTGACATAGTCTTAGATTCAATGAGGCATAGTATATTCCTGGCTCTCTTCCAAATGCTGCAATGGAAAAGATGGACATGGTATCTGAAGTTTAAATTCTAAGAGAGTAACCAAAAGAAGCAAATGAGAAAGATATCGAGAAGAGAACAATAAGTGAATCCCAGAGAATTAAAATTACATGATGTGAAAGACACTGGATGGCTTCTTTGGATGATGTAGGTTCTCACCTTGTGGGGAAGGTGAATTTCAGGTAAGGAAGTAAAAACAGCAAATGAGTGGGAAAGCCAGAGCTCTAGATTAAATCTCTTCAGTATCAACACTTGTGCCAACCAAGCTGGCCAGGCTAATGGTAGGATTGTTGTGCCATAGCCCATTTTCAGATTCTTTCACTCATAGTAAAATTGTGACTCTAGAGTGAATGAAACCACCTGTCTCTTCATGTTATGTGGAAATATGACTGTCTTAGAGGAGTCCTGATTTATGCCACAAAACATATCCAACTTGTGGTGCAATCAACAACACAAGGAGAATGAATCATGAAATTTCCTATGAAGTGAAAAAAACATGAAGAAAAGCAGAAATACTTAACACTTGGTGTCAACTTTCTTATTTTTCAAAACTTTTGCCAAAGCTGTAAGTAATTAGACAAAACCAAGATTAAAGTTAAAAGAGTGTCTCAATTGGGATTTGGACCAAAGAATAATTTGACCACACTGGCATTTATTCTTTTCCAGATTAATTGCTATTTAAATAACAGGTTTTTAAAACAAGGTTGTTTACAAAAGGATGAACTAAAAGGTTCTTGGCCAGGGACCTCAGTTTTAAAGTATGAGTCTGAGAGTCTAAAAGCAAGCCTATGGAGATCCAAGATGGTGACTACAGTACGGAAGCAGATTACCTGAGCTCTGACTCCAAATTCTCACTGAAACACTGGAGCCACACTTGTGGAAGTAAAGCAAAACAAGAGTCAAATTTTGAAAACCCTGAACCCCTAGCCTGTGGAAGGATTCCATACAACACGTATGCTGAGAAAACTTGAGCCAGGGCCGCAGCTGGTTCTAAACCTGCCTGCGAGACATTCTACAGACCAAACTGGTGAGCACCACATATCACGTGGAATTCCCCAGCCACCCTCAGGATAAACCCACACAGACCCTGGGCAGACTGACCACCTCCCCCAACAATAAAACAAAACTGAACAATAAACAGTGAACTGTAATCTAGTACAACAGCAGAGGGGGCAGGAAAGGAGAAGGAGGGAGGGGCAAGGCACTAATCTTAGTGCAAACTATCAGTAAACAAACACAGGAAAGGTAGGAAGGCTGAGAGCAGGTGGGCAATAAGCCACTACCCAAAGCAGGGCAGGTAGCAGATCACAGAAATCATCTCCTGAGCCAGTTAGCAGCACCCAAAGTCAAACTGCCCTGCAAAATTGAAAAACAAACAGCAAACTATCATAACACACTGACAATAATGGTGGGGCAAGGCTGACAGAACACTGACCCTGCCCCAGAGAAAGGGGGCGAGGTAAAGAAATAAGCCCCCAGCCCAGAAATCCCAATAAACAAGCACAACGAAAAGTCACCTCCAAAGCAGGACAACTAGTGGACTACAGAGATGATCTCCTGAACTTGAGGGCAGATTTCAAACTTAAACAGCCCCACCTCTCTGGGGAGGAGCTGATCAAGCAGCTGCAGCTGAAAGGTAACACAGCTATCAGCTGAGGAAATCAATATCCTGGACCACCCTGCAGGATCTGGCAAAGCTACCTCACCTCACAATTTCAATTACACTGGTAGACAGAAGAACAAAACACTACTCACAAGCCAATCACTTGGTGAGACCACATCAGAGTTTCTGCTTATATGCCAATACCAGGACTGGATGCTGGAGAATTATCTCCAGAAATTAACTAAGACTGAAATTCTATTCCTGAACATGGTGTTTTTCCTTTTTTTTGCTTGTTTTTTTTGTTTGTTTGTTTGTTTTTATTTCTTATTTGTTCATTTTTTCCTGTTGATTTCTTTAGGATTTTTGGTTGTTTGTTTTGTTATTGTGGGTTTTCTATTTTAATTTTTATTCCTATTATCTTTTCTTTCTATACTATCAACTTTATCATCATCTTCTCATCCCTACTCTCATTCCTACTCTCACCCCTTCACTCTCCCTCCTTCTCCTGTGCTAAAATCCATTGCTCTCCTCCCCAACAACTCATTCTGCCCCTTCTCACCCACTCTCTTCCCCCATCCCTCCCCCTCCTCTCCCATTCCCCCCCAACCTGTCACAAGACTATCCTTCCCTTCTACACACTCATCACCTGCTGACCAACCTACTGTACCAACTTTACACAACCCCAAACCCCTGCAATCTTTAACACAAGCACCCTCTATTACAACAACAGAAATACACACAAACACAAGAAGGACCACAAAAACCAGCAGCCCCCACACTGCTTCCCCCACTCACCCACCCCACTTCCCACCTCCCCCTTTAGTGCCACCCTATCCAACTCCACAAATTTTTATAGCTAGCCTTACAAATGTTAACCATCCAACTCCCACTGCTTATAGATATTACCACCATGGAGTCTCCTACATAACATGCAAATTACTGGTCAGGAATTAAACCTGTGAATTAGTTATTACTAAATTATACCCAGATCAGGGTCAGAAATACCACCTTAACTAAAAACCCAAGATAGCCACAAAACTGAAGGTAAATCAAGTTAAAGAAAACAGGTGACTGAAAACAACAACTAGCCGATCAAGAACATACTTTCATGGTACCAAGTGGAGAGATGGGAAGAAGAAAAAGGGATGGAAACCATTCTCCCCCCAAAATAATTTAATACATGATTCAGAGGGAAATGAAGAAAACAGATACCCAGTTTCAGACTCCAACAAAACAAAGATAAACTATGCCAAGGAACCCAACAAAGCCCACAAGAACACTCTGAAAGAAGAAATCCTCCTAGTAATCACTGAGAATTTCACGGAGATGATACTAGACATGGTTAACCAAAACATACAAGATGCACTCAAGAAATTTCAAGATACCAAAAATAAAGAATATGAGAAGACACAGAAACAAATAAATGAACTCATAGGAGCCCTAAATAAACACCAAAGTGAAACAGAGAACACCATAGAGAGATAAATGAATTAAAGATGAAAATAGACAATATTAAAGAGGAAGTGACCCATGACATGGTAAACCTCAGAAAAAAGAATGAAACAGAAACACAAAACACAGTGGAAGGCCACTCTAGCAGACTAGAAAAAGTGGAAGACAGAATCTGAGAACTTCAAGATAAAATAGAAATTAAAGGAAAAATTGAAGAATTATTAGTGAAACAACTTAACACCTATGAAAGGAAAATGCAAGAACTCGCTGACTCCATCAAAAGACCAAACGTGAGAATCATGGGCATTGAAGAAGGAGAAGAGGTGCAAGCAAAAGGAATTCATAATATATTCAATAAAATGGTAACAAAAAATTTTCCAAATTTGGATAAAGTTATGCCCATTCAGGTACAGGAAACCTCCAGGACACCAAACAGACTTGACCAAAATAGAACTTCACCATGACATATTATCAATAAAATAACAAGCACAGAGAACAGAGAAAGAATATTGAAGGCAGTAAGATAGAAAAAACAACATATACAGCAGATTTCTCAACAGAAACCTTAAAAGCAAGAAGAACATGGAGTGAAGTCTTCCGAGCACTGAATGAAAATAACTTCAGCCCTAGGATACTCTTCCCAGCAAAACTATCATTCAACATAGATGGAGCAATAAAAGTCTTCATGATAAGCAGGAACTAAAACAATATATGACCACCAAGCCACCAATACAAAAGATTCTTCAAGGAATTCTGCACACAGAAAATGAAAGCAAACAAAACCATGAGAGGACAGGCAGTACCAAACCACAGGAGAAGGAAAGACAAGGAATCAGACAGTAATATTGATTCAGCTACACCCAATCAAACTCTTAAACAACAAAAACAACTACACAACAGGAATCACCACATACCTATCAATATTAACACTGAATGTTAATGGAGTTAACTCCCCCATCAAAAGACACTGTTTGGCAAAATGGATTAAAAAGGAATCTCCAACAATCTGTTGTTTGCAGGAGACCCATTTCATTGACAGAAACAAATACTGCCTTAGGGTGAAAGACTGGAAGAATATTTACCAAGCCAATGGCCCCTGAAAACAGGCAGGAGTAGTAATACTCATCTCAGGCAAAGTAGACTTTAAACTTACATTGATCAAACAAGATAAAGAAGGACATGCCATACTAATAAAAGGAGAAATACACCAAAAGGAAATGACAATTATCAACATATATGCACCCAATCTCAGTGCACCCAATTTCATCAAACATAATTTAAAGCACTTAAAAGCACATATAGACTCTAATACAGTGGTAGTGGGAGACTATAATACCACCCATCACCAATAGATAGGTCATCCAAACAAAAAATCAGTAAGGAAATTCTAGAACTAAATCACTCCATGGATCAATTGCACCTAGCTGATGTCTACAGAATATTTCATCCAACTTCTGCAAAATATACATTCTTCTCAGCAGCTCATGGAACCTTCTCCAAAATTGATCATATCTTAGGGCACAAAGTAAGCCTCAGCAAATATAAGAAAATAGAAATAATCCTGTTTATTCTATCTGATCACAATGCATTAAAACTAGAACTCAACAACAAAAACAACAGCAGAAAATACGCAAACAATTGGAAGCCAAACAACACATTGCTCAATGATCAGTGGGTCACTGATGAAAAAAAAAGATGAAATTAAAAGATTCCTGGAAATTAATGAAGATGAAAATACGACCTACCAGAACCTATGGGACACAGCAAAGGCAGTCCTAAGAGGAAAGTATATAGCCATTAGTGCATATATTAAAAGGACAGAAAGATATCAAATCAATGACCTAATGCTACATCTCAAACTCCAAGAAGAAAAAGAACAAGAAAAACTCAAAACAAGCAGAAGGAGAGAAATAATAAAAATGAGGGTCAAATTAAGAAATAGAGACCAAAGACTCAACAAAGCTGGTTCTTTGAAAAAACAAACAAGATTGACGGACCCCTGGCAAACCTGACTAAAATGAGGAGAGAAAAAACCCAAATCAGTAAAATCAGAAATGCAAAGGTGAGATAACAACAGCACCATGGAAATCCAGGGAATCATCAGAGACTATTTTGAGAACATGTACTCCAATAAATTTGAAAATCTTTAAGGAATGGACAGATTTCTAGACACTTATGGTCATCCAAAACTGAACCAAGAGTATATTAACCACTTAAATAGATCTATAACATGAAATGAAATTGAAGCAGCAATCAAGAGTCTCCCAAAAAAGAGAAGTCCAGGACCTGATGGATTCTCTGCTGAATTCTATCAGATCTTTAAAGAACTAATACCAACCCTCCTTAAACTTTTCCACGAAATAGAAAAGGAAGGAATACTGCCTAACTTATTCTATGAAGCCAGTATTACACTTATCCCAAAACCAGACAAAGACACATCCAAAAAGGAGAACTATAGGCCAATCTCCTTAATAAACATTGATGCAAAAATCCTCAATAAAATAATGGCAAACCAAATCCAACAACATATCAGAAAGATCATTCACCATGACCAAGTAGGCTTCATCTCAGGGATGCAGGGGTGGTTCAACATATGCAAATCTATAAATGTAATACAGCACATCAATAGAAGCAAAGACAAAACCCACTTTATCATGTTAATAGATGCAGGAAAAGCTTTTGATAAGATTCAACACCATTTCATGATAAAAGTCTAAGAAAATTACCAATAGAAGGAATGTACTTCAACATTATAAAGGTTATATACAACAAACCTATAGCCAACATCATACTTAATGGAGAAAAACTGAAACCATTTCCCCTAAAATCAGGAATGACACAAAGGTGCCCACTCTCCCCACTCCTATTCAACATAGTCCTGGAATTCTTAGCCAGAGCAATTAGGCAAGAAGAAGAAATAAAAGGAATACAAATAAGTAAAGAAACTGTCGAAATTTCCCTATTTGCAGATGACATATAGGAAAACAATTCCATTTACAATAACCTCAAAAAAATATCAAATACCTAGGAGTAAATGTAACAAAGGATATGGATGAGCTCTACAAGAAAAACTACAAACCTCTGAAGAAAGAGATGGAGGAGAAGACTACAGAAGGTGGAAAGATCTTCCGTGTTCATGGATGGGTAGAATCAAGATAGTAAAAATGGCTATATTACCAAAAGCAATGTACAGGTTCAAAGCAATTCCCATTAAAATCCCAATGACATTCATCACAGAGATTGAAAATTCTACCCAAAAGTTCATTTGAAAGCACAACAGGTATCATAATACCCAACTTCAAACTATATTACAGAGCAATAGCAATAAAAACAACATGGTGCTGGCACAAAAACATATATGAAGACCAGTGGAACAGAATAGAGGACCCATATATGAATCTGCACAGCTATGCCCACCTTATTTTTGACAAAGGCATCAAAAGCATACAATGGAAAATAGATAGCCTCTTCAACAAATGTTGCTGGGAAAAGGGGTTATCTGCCCGCAGAAAACTGAAACTAGAACCGTGTTTATCACCCTGTACTAGTATCAATTCAAAATGGATCAAGGACCTTAATATCAGATCCGAAACTCTGAAGTCAGTACAGAAAAAGAGCAGGGAATACTCTGGAAGCAATGGGTATAGGCAAAGACTTCCTCAATAGAACCCCAGCAGCTCAGCAACTAAGAGAAAGGATCGACTACATGAAATTAAAAAGCTTCTACACAACAAAAGAAATGGTCTCTAAACTGAAGAGACCATCCACAGAATGGGAGAAAATATTTGCTAGCTATACATCAGATAAAGACTGATAACCAGAATATACAGGGGGCTCATAAAACTAACCCCCCCCTCCAAAATCAATGAACCAATAAAGAAATGGGCAACTGAACTAAACAGAACTTTTTCAAAAGAAAAAATCCAAATGGCCAAAAACCACATGAAAAAACACTCACCATCTCTGGCCATAAAGGAAGTGCAAACCAAAATCACACTAACATTCCACCTCATCCCTGTTAGAATAGCTACCATCAAAAATACCACCACCAACAAATGTTGGTGAGATATGGGGAAAAAGGAACCTTCATATACTGCTGGTAGGAATGCAAGCTAGTACAACCGCTCTGGAAAACAATATGGAGGCTTCTTAAAAAAATTAAACATAGTTCTGCCATATGATCCAGCAATCCCACTGCTAGGGATATACCCGAAAGAATGTGACTCAGGTTACTCCAGAGGCCCCTGCACACCCATGTTTATTGCGGCACTATTCACAATAGCCAAGTTATGGAAACAGCCAAGATGCCCCACCACTGACGAATGGATTAAGAAAATGTGGTATCTGTACACAATGGAATTTTACTCAACCAGGAAGAAGAATGAAATCTTGTCATTCGCAAGTAAATGGATGGAACTGGAGAACATCATCTTAAGTGAAGTTAGCCAGGCTCAGAAGGCAAAAAATTGTATGTTCTCCCTCACATGTGGACTTTAGACCTAAAACAAATGTGGTAATATTATTGCACATGGGTCACACGCTAAGGGGAGAACATGCACAGGAGGAATGGGGAAAGGGAAGGAAACCTAAAACTTGAAAGTATTTGATGTGCCCACTATATTAGAGGAGCTAATATAGTAACCTCAAAATGACAGCAGCCACTATGGGAAGGTGACCAGGAAATAGTGAAGAGCTCAGGTACAGATGAATCAACTCGGGTTGTAATACACATGTACGTGGAAGCAATGCTAGGAATCTCTCGGTATTGCTTCCTTATATCAACTAGCAAAAACGCTTTGTCTTTCTTATTATTGCTTATGTCTTCTCTTTAACAAAATTGGATAAGAGGGCCGAACAGGTTCTGCCTGGAAGCGAGGGGGTGGGGAGGAAGAGGGGGAGGGTGGGGTGCAGGGGGGAGAAATAACCCAAACAATGTATCCACATATGAATGAATAAAAAATATATAAAAATAAAAACAAGCCTACAAGAAACATGTTAAAAATTTAAAAATCCTAACATTGGGAGCAAAGAATAATAAAATGTTAAAATATACGCATGCGTGCGCGCGCGCGCGCGCACACACACACACACACACACACACACACACACGGTAATACCTAGAATACATTGAAATTCAAGTAGCATGACCTTAAATGGTACAAAGCTCTCAGAGACACACAAATAGTAATAGCATAAACTGGTTTTTAACCATAAGCCTTAACAGAATTAACACTTTTATTCTTAAAGCCTTTCTTGAACTAAATAGTAGCATTTTAATTTTTAAAAAGAAAATAGCTTCATTTCATTCATTTTCACATGCAATAATTATTAACTATGCCCATATTAAGTATTAACTTCTGAACTGGTAATGGTAGCACTCTTAATACACTGAGATCCACTGAAGCAATACTGAAAAGCAACTGTAAACAGTTTAATAGTTTAATACCTAAACTCTGAGAGATAAAGTGGTGCTAATCTCTACTCTGTTGACTATCAAAGAAAACTGGTCTCTCATTGGGACCCATTAAGTGGAAATCCTTATATTCATGCCTCTGGAACATGATAAGAATATGAAAGGGCTTTCTGGAAAATTCCCAAGAGGATACCAGCAATCAATCTACGGAGCCCAGTGGTCCCCGCCTCCATCTAACCATTATAAATTAATGCTTCACCTTTCATTTCCATCATTATAACCACTTCAGTAGATGAGGGGTTTGTGCCTCTGTATGGAGGAAAACCTTACAGACTAATAAGGAATTTTGGTATCTCTCCTGGGCATCAATCTTGACTCAGTACCTCACTTCAGAGTGGAGGATTAGGACACTGACCAATTTAAATTCTGAGCAGTTCCATCATATACAAGTGAGGGTGGCAAGGCAAAAACAGAAATAATTTTTCCTTAATTCCAGACCGTAAGAAAAGGATAAAAATGACATCTGTGGATAAGCCAGTTTATCTACATAAGTGCTGCAAATACCACCCCAGATACACAAGAATAACCTAAATAGGTCACTCGGCTATGAAAACATATGTGTGTGGCTTTGTATCTTGTGGAGCATAGAGCAGTTACTTCACCTTTATGCCATAAGGAGTCCCTTCCCTTCCCTTAACCTGACCATCTAGCAGAGTCCAAAAATCTTCCCTGAGAGAATAAAATTCTGTGTGACTGGCTATAGCACACAAAGAAGAGAAAAGCTTTTTGAGCCATTATGGATGTTGGGTCATTATTCATTCTCAGCTTAGTCTGTCTTCTTCTCTAGGGATTAAATCAATTCCCCTAAACAATCTCAAATAAATGATTTCCTGTCAAGAAAACCTTACAGCTAGAAATATCAAGTTTTCTAATTAACCATTTAATACTCGAACCTACTTCAAAGACCATCACAAACAAAGCACTATATTGATATAATGGAGGAAAGACCTCAGATATACAAGTGTATTTTTATATAATTTTTATATAATTGATATATTAAATTCCAAGGACAAGACTTAAGCTTGTGGAACATAAGATGGTTCTATTGTTTGACAAAGAGAAATGACCTGACCTTATCAAATATTCTGTATCACAGGCAAAACACACTTATCAAACTCAACAAGCAGGTGTAGCTCTAACTCAGTATTTTAGAAATTTTTCTCAATTGATATTAACTATTTTACAATACTTAAATGATTGCCCAGAAATTATCTTTTAATTTTAGAACCCACAAGGACATTGTGATTTCTGGTACAGAATTTTTCTCATTTTCAAAGGAGAAAATTTGTATTAAAAGGATTTTTATCAAAGCCGAATTATAATTCATAGATCTGGCATTGCAGTTCCATTGTTCTTCTGAGCCCTAGCCCAGTATTACTTTCACTATTCAGATGCCCTAATACCTGTGAAGTTCATTCATGCAGTCCTCAGGTCTGTTCTGCCAGGACATGCGGTATAGTTCTGAGGAAATAGTATTGTGAATTTCAAAATGTTAGAATTAAAAGTCACAGACAACAGCATTACATCCTTGCTTATTGGGAGGAGGACAGAGACAATCTAAGCTTAGATTTGATAGGGAAATAAAACTCTAAAAGTAATTGGGAAGAATGTAGGTAAAAG
This sequence comes from Castor canadensis, assembly GCF_047511655.1. Taxonomy (NCBI): domain Eukaryota; kingdom Metazoa; phylum Chordata; class Mammalia; order Rodentia; family Castoridae; genus Castor; species Castor canadensis. The sequence goes on along the minus strand of NC_133391.1, from coordinate 21,686,604 downwards.
AGTAAGAAATGGCTGTTACAGAGGGTAAGTCTAAAGATCACGATGACTGGAAGCAACAATATTGTATTATTATATGCCAGTAATTTGCCAAGAAAATAGATTTTAACTATTCTTACCACAAGCAAGCAAGAAAACAGTATCTATCTGAGACGATGTGTTTGTTAATTTGCTTGACAGTATTAATCATTTCACTGTGTATAGCCATACTTCACTTCGTGTTTGCTACTTTTTCTTTTCTTTACTTCACATTTCTTTTTAGACAGGGCTTCACTGTGTAGCCTTGGATTTGTGATCCTCCCACCTCTACCTCCCAAGTAACATTATGTTTGCTAAAAAGCAAAGGTCTGTGGCAACCCTGCATCCAGAAATCTCTCAGCACCATTGCTCAGCAGTATGCACTCACTTCATGTCTCTGCAGCAGAGTTTGGCAATTCTCAAAAATGTTTCAAACTTATCATTCTGTCTGTCTGGTGATCTGTCATCAGTGATCTTTGATGTTATGACTGCAGTTGCTTGGGGGTACCATCAACCAACCACACTCACGTGATGACAAAGTTAATTGATACCTGTATGTGTTCTGACTGCTCCACACACCAGCTCTTCTCTGCCTCTCTCTCCTCCTCTTAGGTTTCTATATTCCCTAAAATGCAATATTGAAATAAGGCCAGTTCATAATCCTACCGTGGCATGTAGTGTTAAGTGAAAGGAAGAATCACACATCTCTCACTTTAAGATGAAAGCTAGAGATGACTGAGCTTGGAGAGGAAAGTGTGTCAGAAGCTTAGGTCAAAGAGCTAGGCCGCCTGTGCAAAACAGTCAAGTTGTAAAAGCGAGGAAGAAGTTCTCAAAGGAAATCAAAAGTGCTGCACAGTGAACACAGGGTTGATAAGAAATCAGAACCTGCCTTATTGCTGACAGGGAGAAAGTGTCATTGGTCAGCACAGGAGATAAAACTACTCACTACTCTCCCTTACACCAGTGCCTAATCCAAAGCAAGGCCCCACCTGTCTTCAGTTGTGCAGAGGCTGAAGGGATGAGGAAGGTGCAGAAGAGAGTCTGAAAGCAGGGGAGGCTGGTCCACGAGGGCTCAGGAAGGAAGCCGGCTGCACAACTTGAAAGTCAGGTAGAGCAGCAGGTGTGGACGTGGAGGCTGCCAGTGATCCAGCACACATGGCCCAAGTGACAGATGCAAGTAGCTGTGAAGTGTAGATGGAAGAGCTTTCTGTAAGAAGACTCCAGCAACGGCATTCACAGCTGGAGAGGAGCAGGCCGTGCCTGGCTGAAGCATGGAAGTCACAGGCTGACACTCTTGTGACGGACTGATGCTACTGATGATTTTAAGTTGAAGTTAATGCAGCTGGCGACTTTCAGTAGAGGCCCATGCTCACTTGCCATTTGGAAATCTGCGCTGAATCAATGGAACAACAAAACCTGGGTGACGGCATGACTATTTGCAACATGGTTTACTGCATATTTTAAGATTTTGAGACCTAGTGCTCAGACAAAAACAATGTTCTTTTCCAAACAGTACTGCTCATTTCAGTGCACCCGGTCACGTAAGAGCTCCTCTGGGGATGTACAGAGATTAATATTGTTTTCCTGTCAGTTTGCACAGCATCCATTCCACAGCCATCCATCAAAGAGGAATTTTGACTTGGAAGTCATGTTGCTAAAGAAATATGTTCCATGAGTCTGTAAGCTGCCAAAGATTCCTCTGATGGATGTGGGCAAAGTAAATCGAAAATCTTCTAGAAAGGACTCACCATTTCCAGATGGTGTTGAGAACATCTGTGGCTCATGGGGGTGGGGAGGTTAACATATCAGCACCAACAGGAGTTGGAGCGAGCTGATTCCAGTCCTCCTGGATGGCTTTGGGGGATTCAAAGACTGGTGTGACTGACTTGCTACCACCTCATGATAAAACTGCATCCAATGAAGAGGCAATTCTTATGGGGGGAGGGGTTGGTGATAGTGGGATTTGAACTTAGAGCCTTGGACCTGCTATGCAGGAGCTCTACCACCTGAGCCATGTCTCCAGCCCTTTTTGCTTTAGTTGTTTTTCAGATAGGGTTTCATGTTTTTTAACCCAGGGCTGGCCTTAGATGACAATCCTCCTACCTATGCCCCCCATAGCTGGGTTTATAGGCATGCCCCACCATACTCAGCAATAAGTGGTTTCTTGAGATGGAAGTACTCTTGAAAAGATGCTGTGAACACTGCTGAATCAACAACGAAGGATTTGTAACATTGCATAAATTTAGTTTACAAAGCAGCAGCAAGGTTTGAGAGGATTGACTCCAGTTTTGAAGGAAGTTCTACTGTGGGCAAAATGGTGTCAAACAGAATCATATGGCACTTTGTGAAAGGATGAGTCACTCAGTGTAGCAAACTTCATTGAAGTGTTATGTTAAGAAATTTCTATGGCCACCCAACCTTCAGCAACCACCACCCTGACCAGTCAGCAGCAATCAGCATCAAAGCCTGGCTCCCATCCCAGCGAAGAGATTATGATTTGCTGAAGACATTTTTAGCAATATGTATTTTAGAATTAAACCAGATACGTTGTTTATCTAGATATAATGCTTTTGTGCATTTAACAAACTACAATATAGTGTAAACCTAACTTTTATATGCACTGGGAAGCCTTTATTACAGTAAGTGGAAATGTCTATGAGACCTGCCTGCCCATGTGCATCGAGATAAGAACATGAGACACCACGCAGCACACCGTCTAGAGCTGAATAATGCTCCCCAAGACATTTATGTACTCATCTCCAAACACTGTGAATGCTACCTTATATGCAAAGACTTTGCAGATGTGGCTAAGGACTTTGAAATTGAGAGATTTTCCTGAACTATCCAGGTAAATGAAATCACAGGACTACACAGGAGACAGAGCTGGAGGGAGATTTGATGGCAGCAAAGACAAGCAATGTCATCCTACATCTGAAGCAAGATACTAAGTTTCTGGCTTTGGCCAAGACTACAAACCAAGGAATGCAGGCGTGCAGCTCTACCAGTTGGAAAAGGAAGCAGATTCACCCTCCTCGAGCTTTGGGAGGTCAGTACATTGACCTTGACCTCAACTCAGTGGTGACTGCTTGCAGAATTTCTACCCTCCAGAACTATGAAAGACTAAGTGTGTGTTGGTTTAAATGTCCAAATATGTGGTCGTTTGTCACTTTGGCCACAAGAAACTAATACAATAGAGTTTTAAATGTAGGGGATGTAGAACACGTGACATTTTTAGGGCCTGATTATGTCCCATTCTCATGTTTCTAAGTGGAATTTTTCCTACAATAATATAATACTCAGGTTATCAGGCCACCCCTTCTCACTTTTCCCTGATGGAGACAAAATGGTATCTCTAAATGGTGCTTGGGGAGAACTGGCTAAACAGATCAACTCCTTCTAATTTCCTTCACCTCCTTGGATCTGTTGGTCAGCAGAGAACACAAATTCTACTCTGTTCAGCAATTCCCTAGAGTCCTGTGGCTACCCAACACTGCTCGTGACTATGTAAGTCTGTCTAATTCAAGGATCATAGACTGAAGTCACATGCTCCAAAGCCTTTCTTAGTTAAAAAAGTGGTATTTGATCTCTCTCTGCATTTGCTTCAGAACCTTAGGGGAAATGCTGGATAGTACCTAGAAACCTCAATTTCCAATCTGGCAAAGGAAAAAAGTGGAAAGACTTGATCAATTACATAGAAAACAGAGAAGGAAAAACAAAAGAGGCAAAGAAATGATAATATATACATGTATTTATGTTTATATAAAAGTCATAACAGAAACAAAAAGCCATAGAGAGTTTAAATATAATGGACTGGGGAAAGTACAGCAGGTAAAAGCTGACCCCAAAGTCTGTGTGCCAATGTTCCTATCTCTCAAAACACATGAAACTCCTAGAAAATACATGAATGGGAACACATGTCACATTAACGAGAAACACATATACAGTGGAAAAAGAAATAAGCAAGAAAGAAGGTACAAAATCATAGTTACATGCATCAAAATATAGAAATTAAAACTACTAGAATTATGAAGAAAAACTGACAAATGTATGATTACAGTGGGTTTTTTTTTTTTTTGGATGATATTGGGGTTTGAACTCAAAGCTTCATGCTTGCCAGGCAGGTGATCTACTACTTGAGTCATGCTCCCCCACCTTCTTTGCTCTGGTGATTCTGGAGATAGGGTCTTGGTTTTTGTCCAGGCCAGCTTGGACTACGACTTTCCTGTTTTACATTTTCCACTGTAGTATGCACCAACACCACCACACCCAGTTTTTTGTGTTGAGATGGTGTCTCAAATGTTTTTTGCCTGGGCTGAGCTGGAACCGCAATTCTTCCTATCTCAGCTTCCCACATAGCTTGGGATGACAGGTGTACTACTGGTTGAACTGGGCTCTCATTAACTATTTACCTGGACTGGCCTTGAACAGAGATACTCCCAATCTCTGTCTCCTAAGTATCTTGGATTACAGGTGTGAACCACCAGCACCTGTCTTACAGTGGAAATTTTTAGTGCTATGTCTCAGCTAGATGGTGCTCCACTAAAAATAATCACTATAGAGGTCAGTTGTGTTGACACATAACATGTAACCTTAGCTACTCAAGAAACTAAGCATCATGGTCCATGGCCAGCTTTGAGCAAAAATACAAGACCCTATCTGAAAAATAAACTAAAGCTAAAAGGACTGGGGATGGAGTTCAAGTAGTAGGGTGGTTGCCTAGCAAGTGTGAGGCCTCATCAGCTAGCTAGTTGAAGTGCAGGACAGGCACAGTTGAGATGACTTAGTTCTTCTCCATAAACTCTTGTCTTCAGGTAGACTAGCCAGGGCTTATTGGCATGGCATGTGTAGTTCCAGAAAGAACGCAGAAGTACGCAATACTTCTGTGATCCAGGCTCAGAGCTGGCACATCATATTTCTATGCATTCTTTTGGTCAGTGCAACGCAGAAGGCCAACTTGAACTCAAGACATGGGAAGGTAAATACCACCTCCTAATGGCAGGAGCTTCAAATCATTTTGCTAAGCACAGAGGCCATGGAAGTGGATCCAAATATCTCACCCCCAAAATATGCCATTTTGGCATGAAGATTACTTTGAGTTGGAAGCAAATGAGAATCAACAGATGCAGAAAGAAACCTTCTTGGAGTTTCCCATATCTGACTAAAAGAAGCAACTTCTGAGAAATCAGGACTCCCCTAAATCCCCTCTCCTGGGGGAGTCATAGCTATGAGGAAGAGGGAAAGTCCATACCAAGGTGAGTCTGAAAAGAAACCCTAATAAAATAATCCTTTCCTTCCATAGTTTCCTCCATATATCTAATCGCTTCCCCATGGTTTTGTCCCTTAGCCCAAACTACTTCTCCTTTTTTTTTGTCACATCTCCACAACTTATGATTTTTTGTTTAAAAGGTATATAAGCCCTCACTGATGTCCTTACTTTTCTATACGTCCTCTACATGTACATGCAATAACAAAACCTTAGCTCATGTTAATGAATTTTGTATGTGTAATTATCAGGGTCCCAAAACCACTGAACCTAAGAAGAAAAAGGAAAATGGTCTTTCCTCCCACAGATCATCAATGTAATTGATATACTATATTCATCTGGCTAAGAGACTGATAGATCAAGTTGACAAAAATATTGGTAAGTACATAGAAGATTTGTGATATCATTAACTGTCTTGATTTTATAGCTATATGGTAACAGATGATTGATAGGTGCCAGAGAGATGCATAACATTTTGTCCAGCAAGTGAACAAAGAAATTTCTTTTCAAGCCACACATGAAACAGTAAATTGAATAAGCAACCAGGAACTTTTCAACAGTTTCCAAAGAACTTGTCAATTTGATCACAATATTTTAAGACTATGCAACTTGATTAGGAAACAGCAAAGTGAAAAACAAATAAACCATATGTTTGGAGACTAGAACTATATTCCTAAGTGATTCATAGTTAATAAAGAAATCACATGGTAATTAGAAATATTCAGAGTTAAGAGAAATAACAGCACTACATAAAATTTATGGGATTCTACAAGGGGAATTTATAACTGTAGATAGTCTTATTTAAAAACTAGGAGAGACTGACAATAAATAAGCTAAGCATTCAACCCAGGAAGGTATAATCAAAAACTGATACACCCAATGGAAGAAGAATGAAAATACTAATAATAGAATTGGTTGAAATAATTCAGGGTACATTTTCCAACTGTAAAGTAATTATGCCAGTGAATTTGATATATAATGTACTGTATCCTATTTGAAGATAGGTAAAATAAGTTAAAAGTATGTATTGAGAAGTCTAGAGCAATGATAATAATAAAATGCTCAATTCAATAAGGAGATATTATAATCCTAAATGTATATAAATCTAGCAGCAGAGCTTCAAAATCAATGAAGCAAAAAAAAAAAAAAAAAACCAAAGCCAGTAAAAGATAATCCACCACTATTTTAGACTCTGATACTCTTCTCTTAGTAATCAATAGGACAAGTAGAAGGCAAAGAAAATAAGGACATAAAAGACCTAAAAACACCTATCAACTGACTTGACCAAATTATCACTTACAGAAAATACCACCCAACAAAAGGAGGGATAAACTTTTTTTTTCAAGTGCACATGGAAAATGTAACACAATAGGTCATGTCCCGGGTCATAAAATAAGTCTTGGAATGAAGGTGTAGCTCAGTGGCTACTTGCTTGCCCAGCATGTGCATGGCCTGGGGAGGCTGGGGAGTGGGGCTCTAATCCCAGTACTGCAAGGAAAAGAAGTCTCAGCAGATATTTTAAAAGCTGGAGTCATAAAAAGCATGTTCCTCTCGGCAAGATTGCGGGCATTCGCCTGTAGTCCTAGGTACTCAGGAGGCTGAGGCAGAGGGGTCGCTCACGTCCAGGAATTTGAGGCCAGCCTTAGGAACTTAGGAGAGATTCCTGTCTCAAAACAAATAAGCACTTTAAAATTAAAAAGTATGTTCTCTGGAAAAATTGAAACTAAAACTCAACAGAAAAATATCTAGAAAATCCCTGAGTATCTGGAAATTAAACACCCACAAAATAACTGTTAAGTGAATCTTATATTAAATAGTACATTAAAAAGGAAATTACAAAATAGTTTGAACTGAATAAAAGTGAAAGCAGAATATCAAAATATGTGGATCTAGTTAACATGCAGAGAGGAATATATTGTATGAAGTGTTTATGTTAACAAAAAAGGAAAAACCTCAAAGCGATGATCTCAGCTTCCACTTTATGAAACTGGAAAAGTAGGGGCAAATTAAGCTAAAAGCATAAGGAAGGAAATAATAATGACAAGAGAAGAAACGATGTTAAAACAGATTTAAAAAAAAAAAAAACCAGAAAAATAGTTTCTTTGAAAATATCAATGGAAGAGATAAGCTTCTAGCCAAACTGATGGAGGTGAAAAGAGAGAAGATATAAATTGTCAGTATCAAGAAAGACCATGAATACCCTTGTAGGGTCTACAGATACTCAAAAAATAAGAAAATATTATTAACTCTCTACCAATAAATTCAGCGAAATTTAGAAAAAAGTGGACAAATTCTTTGAAAGGCACAAAGTACCTAAGAAGAGTAACCTGAATAGCACTAAACTATGAATAAGACGAATTCATAATTAAAGATCCTACAATAAAGAAAGCTCAAGACTCAAATGGCTTTACTGGCAAATTCTACCATGTTTGTAGATCAAATGGCATAAGCTGTAGACAAATTCTTCCATAAAGTAGAACAGGGAACATTTGATGCAGCATTTGAAAATTAATGCATAGTTCACCATGTCATCAAATGAAAGAAGAAAGTCCATGTGACTGTCTCAACAGATGCAGAATAAGCATTGAAAAACACAAACAGCATCTCAGAAAAAAAAAAAAAACCCTCAGATCACATGATTCTTAACAGTGAAAGAATAAAGATCTTGAATAGGGTGGGGATGTTCACTCTCACCACTACACATTATACCTATGATTCAGTGACATAATTATCAATAAGGCTAATTTAATAAGAAACAAGAAAAATAAAATAAAAACCACCCAGATTTGAAAGGAAGAAATGAGGGTGTCCCTTTCTACAGCCATGACAATGGTTATTTGCATTGAAAACTCCCATAGTTCTGCAAAAATGTGTACAGGATATAAGATCAATCAATTATCTTTGAACAACTACTGAAAAGTAAATTAAAACAAAAATATTATCATTTATTATAGTACTCTCCCCCAAATCTGAAATACTTAGATATTAACCAGCAACAAAGAAATGTATAAGATTTGTGTACTAAATACTACAGAACATTAATAAGGGAAATAAGCAAGCACTAAATAAACAGAAAGAAATACCATGTTCATGAATTGGAAGATTCAATGTTACTAAGCTGTCAATGTTCTCTAAACTGGTCAACAGATTCAACACAAGCACAATCCAAAATACCAGCAGGGTCTTATTAAAATTTTCAAACCTATTCTGAAATTTATATGAAGAAAAGAAAACAAAGAAACTAGAGTAGCCAAACAATTTTTTTTAAAACCCTGGACAAAGTTGGAGAACTTTCCAGACTTAATGCAGGTTTACAAGAATTAAGAATGTGTTGTGTTTTAAAAGGGATAGACTCAAAGATCAACAGAACACATGACCAAGCCCAGACACAGAACCATATATATGTGGCCAAACAATGACCAATAAAATGTCCACAGAGAGCTTAGACTTTTCAAAAACCTGATTTTGCCAGAGCAATTAGACATGTGTGTATCAAGAAACAAGCTTTAACCAGACCACACACTTATAAACAAACTAAAACTTGAAGTGATCAAACACCTACATGTAAAGCCAAAAACTCTAAAACTTCTACATAATCTTTGCAATCCTGCATTCTTAGAACACAAAAAAGCATGAACCACACAAGAAAAATAATGATGACTTGGATTCTATCAACATTAAAACCTTCTTCTCCTCAGAAGGCAATGTTAAAAGAGTGGGAAGACAGCCACAGACTGAAAGAAATGGTTACAAAGGGCTTGTCTTATGCTGTAGCTTGGGTCAGGAATGTTTCCCAGAGGCCCAGGTGTTAAAGGCTTATCTCCAGGGTGCATTATTGAAAGGTGGTGCCTGGTGGGAGGTTTTAGGTTACTAGGGCAAGCTCTTTATTATGGGACCTCAGTCTTTCTGCTTTCTCTCGTTCTTGACCACAAGGTGAACAGGTTTCCTACACACTCACCCCATTGTGTATTGAGATGCTATGGGCCCAAAAGCTACTGGATTGACTGACCATGGACTGAAACCTCCAGACTGTGTTCCAAAATAAACCTTTCTTCTTTTTAAGTTTGTTATTGCAGGTATTTTGTACAGTAACAAAAATCAGACTAACACATCTTATTTTTTTAAAAAACAGGCTGATGTCTAGAATTCATAAGGAACTCTTGCAATCAATTGAATCACTCAATTAAAAAATAAAAATGTGCCATTTTTTAAAATAAAATCTTTATTACAATATATTCATTATATGGGGGGGGATTCATAGTGACAATTCTGATTAGACTTATATTGTACATTATTTACATTGTCCCTATCGCCTGTCCCCCTCAACCCCCTCCCCACCCCACTTAGAGCAATTGCAAGAGGTTTCTTAGTTCTGTCTCATATAGGTATATGAAGTCCATCTGCCATATACTGTCACTTTCCTTTACCTTCCCCCTTCCCAATAGTAGCCCCCCACACACTGTGTCTATTTTACAGTCCTGTTTTTCTCTATTAATACTTAAGTTGATGTTCAAAGGGGTGTCTCAATGTGTGCCCACTGTGGGTGTGCTTGGTCTGTTCAACCCCTTCCATCACTCCCCCTTACCCCTTTACCTCCCACCTCCCATTTTTCAACAGCTTTCAGTACACATTCTTATATCCTCTACTTCACATCTTATGGTATGGAATATTACTAAAAAAAAATGTGCAGAAGATTTAAACAGACATTTCACCAAAGAACACATAAAGAGATACTGATGATAACAGCAGTCATTTGGAAACACAAAGTAAACCACAATCCCATACACCTACCAAAATGGTTAAAAACAAATTAAGAATCCTAAGTACTATTGATGAAGCAAAGCAGTAAGAACCTCAGGCATTGTAATAGGGTACACAATGATCCAGCTACTTTGGGAAATAGCTTGGCAGTTTCCCATCAAGTTGAACATATATTTAGTACATGACATAATAAATCCTCCTTTAGGAATTGATCAAAAAAAGAAAAAGATGAAAACTTAGGCTCACTGAAAGACCTGGGTGTAATGTTTACAGTTGCATTAATAATCTCTAAACACTGGAAGTAATCCAATGTACAGCAATTCATGATCAGATAAATTGTGGTACGTATATACAATGGAACACTACTCAGAAAAGAAGGAGAAGAACGAGCCCCTAATACATGCAACCATACAGGTAAACCCCAAGTCCATTGTGCAAGGTGAAAGAAACTAGATTCAAAAGGCTACCTGCTGTGTGATTCCATTGATACGAATTCTTGAAAAAAAAGGTAAAACTTTGGGAAGAAAAAGCAGATCACTAGTTGCTATAGGGTATGGGTTCATGGAAGGAACTTGGGGTGGGGTGTGAAGGAAATGTATTGCTTGGGGTGATACACAATCACAATCATTTTTCAAAATTCATAGAATTTTACTTACAAAAAAAACTTAAAGTCAGAAAATTCCTCCAAATTCTATGATGTCCTGGTTAAGTATCATATACATAGTGTTCTAAGCCACCTAAAAACATTCCAAATATTTATCATTTCTCCATAAAGTATTTTATTATGCTTTTTCTATTTCTGTGGACAATTGAGTTGATCCTATACATTTGAATGTTCTAGGATTATACTTCTGGTTTTAGATATAACCTTACTTCATGACTATTCTCTTATGGATGGTCATTATTAAATAAGTGATTTCTGGTAATTTTCAAAAAAGATTAAAAAATTTTATATGTAAGCTCAACCTTTGTATAAACCAATAAAATTTACCATTGGGGTAGGAAAGGGTTTGTTAAAACAAAAGTCAAAATATATCTGAAATTAAATACTTAAAAAGATTAATACATTTTACCACAGCATGACTTTTTAAAAATGGAACTATGCTTTGAAAGATTAAGTTTAATGAAGGGTAACAGCAAGCCCTCTGTCCTACCATAAATCATCTTGATGTTGCTAAGCTCCAGTTAGAAGGGTGAGTGTGAAAGGCTCCTGGTGGAAAGCAAGGAAAGACCCCTGGAAGCACTTCAGGACAAGGCTAAGTGGCTGACTCCAGACCAGTCAGATATGGAGCTCCTGGGCTTCCTGTCCCTTTGGGAGCCAGCTGGGACTGAGAACTAAGATGGTCAAGCAGTGGCAGCTGAATCACAGGCAGGCTTCCTTGGAAGGAGAAAGCAACCATGGTCTAATCTTGGCTGAAATGCCATCATTGCCTGAGCTCAGCATCTTCTCAGAGCACCGTGTGGATGGTGCCATTACAACAACAGTGACACCATGTGGTAGTGAGAAGAAAGGCAACCGTGGACAAAAGAGGCTCCTGGACTCCACAGTCAGGTGTGTAAGCTGGAATTTGAGGACTGCTCTGAGCCCCTGGAGTTCTTGGACAATTTCAGAAGTGGACACAGGCTCAAGGGCAGGAGAGTCTGCTCTTCCGCTAATTAGTCAGGTGTGTATGCAAAAATTATTTGGAAAAATAAGAGAGAACTGTTTCCTATTAGATGTCACCAAAACTGTAAGGTAATTTTATTTTCTTTATATCGCTGTAGTTTTAATTTTTATAAGAACTTGTATTCATTTTCCATTGATGCCATAATTACCACAATCTTAGTGGCTTAAGTAATACCAATTTATTATTTCAGTAGGCGGGAATTAACATGGGTCTTACCATGGAACGTGATGTCGCTGTGTTCCTTTCGGGAGACACTAAGGAGAACCCACTGCCTTGTTCATTTGAGTTGTTGCAAGAATTCAGTTCCTTTTCTGAGATTCCTTTTCATTTTTGGCTGTCAGCTGAGGGTGGTTCCCAATGTCTGGAAGCTACCAGCATTTCTCAGCTGATAGTTCCCCTCTTACTTCTTTAAAACCAGTAATGGCAGATTAAGTTCTCCTAACATAGACTCTCTCTGACCTACTCTTTTACTGCCCTTTTTCCACTTTTGCTTTGTGTTTTGAAACATGGTCTCCATTGTGGCCCAGGCCACAATCTTCCTATGAAGTCCAGTTTGGCCTTGAACTCATGACCCTCTTACTCAGCCTCTCAAGTACTATGATAACAAGACTATACCGCCACCTCTGCCTCCATTTTCCACTTTTAAAGACTTGTGTTTAGGCAGTCACCATGGCTCATATCTGTAATTCCAGCTACTCAGGAGGCAGAGATTGGGACGATTGCCATTCAAGGCCAGCCTGGGCAAATAAAACCTCCATCTCAACCAATAAGCCAGGCATGATGGCATGTGCCTGCGATCGCGGCTACACAGGAGGCACAGATAGGAGGAACACAGCCTGAGATCAGCCCCATGCATAAATAAGAGACTATCTGAAAAATAATTACAGCAAAAAAGAGCTAGGGGCATGGCTCAAGTGGCAGAGCACCTACCTAGCAAATACGAGGCCCTAAATTCAAACCCCAGTATTAGGGGAAAACGGAAAAAGATTCATGAGATTAGATTCTGTGACCCTCTGTGATAAGGCATGATAAGTTTCCCCATGTCAAGGTCCTTACCCTTAACCATACCTGCAAAGTCCCTTTTGTCATGTCATATAATATAGCCACAGGAAAATATGACATGGTTAGCTTTGGGGACCCATTACTCTGCCTACTATAGATAGGTCTCCCTAACAAAAAATACGGGAGGTTAATTAGCTCAATCTATCCATTTCAGAATGTCTTATACCTTAAATATACTTTTGTGAATTAAAATTTTCCACAAATACATAAATTTAATGCCTTTATTAAATTTACTACATGTAAATATATATTCTTTAAATTGGCTTGGCATTCTTGCCAGGAAAAAAGCCAAATTTTTTAGAATAGCCTTTACTCAATCATTCTAACATAGCCTTTCAGCCCATTTCCTAATTCAATCTGGGGTCAGTGAAGCAGTTTCAATAAACTTCCTAAAAGTAGAATAAAGAATTTCATGTGCACACTGAGTTCTTATTAGCATATAATAGTTGTACATGGGGATACATTGTGACATTTACATATGTGCTTAAAATGTATTTTAATTAGATTCACCCCTTCCACCCTTTTCTCTCACCCTCCTCTCCCCTTCTTAGAACAATTTCAATCTTCTATTTTCATATATGAATACAAAACACACCCACCATATTTGTTCTTCACTTTCTCCTTATGCCCTCTTCCTCTCCCCATCCACTCCCAGAAAGGACCTATTGTACCTTCCTGTTTTTCATTTTTTTGAAGTGTATTGTATGCCATGTCATGCCAGTAGCAGCCACACTGACCTTGTGTTTACCCCATCTCTTGATGGACCTGTACCATGTAGGTTTGCTGAGTTCCCCTGTGTGCAAATGATAATGAAAACTCCCGGTGTGTTAAGGATGCACCCCATCACTGAATGGTGCAGGACTGTGCTGCTCTCACACAATGCATACTTTCTTACTGCCACATCTTTATGCACCTGGTTCCATGGTGTAGAGCAGAGGACAGGCTTTGGATTGCCTACATCTCTGACCTAAACTAAAACTGCCAAGTCGTTATGTCACTTACCAAAGAAAGAAATAGTGAACGAGAGAAAAATTGGTAGGGAACCACAGAGGTGAGAGAAATTCTGGATATGTTTCATTTGATAAAACTTCAAGATGGCCCAAAGCCTCAGGTGAGAGGGAAGACCACGGTCACTAAGGGAACCCAAAAAAGAAAAAGATAGTCACTTATCCATAATATGGGAAGAGCTACCACAAGTGTGTGAACAGACAAAATAAAGGGGAAATTTTTCAAAGACATGGCAGATTACCTACCAACAAGAGAAAGTCAACACCACAGAACAGAAATTTCAATTTTCAGAGAAAAATGCAAACTCTTTTGAAAGATGGCTGTATCCATGCTAGCCATAAGTTTTCTCTGCAAGGATGTCCCAAAGGCATGAAATGAAAATTGCCAAGTACAAGAATCCACTTGCATGGAAAGGGGAGTGGAGTGACTGACTGTGAGGGAACATTTGAAGACTTTCTTGATGATGGAATGCTCTAGATCTTGGCTCACAATGTTTGTGAAGCCTCCAAATGTATATATAAACTAGAAGAACTTAACTGTATGTAAATTATACCTCACGGATTTCTAAGAAACATTTAAGGATATACACAAGGTTATTACCAGGGAATGGGATGGGAAAAAAGTGGAAAGCGAGGCTAAAGGTAACAAATAAAACCACTCTAATTAAAAATTGTGCATTTATGAAAAATTCTATGTGTGTGCATCAAAAAAAACCTTTTTTTTTCTTTTTTTTTGGTGGTGGTAGAGTGCTTGCTAGGCAGGTGCTACACCACTTGAGCCACTCCACCAGCCCTTTCTCTGTTAGGTATTTTCAAAATATGGTCTTGAGATCTATTTGCCCAGGCTGGCTTTGAACTGTGATCCTCCTGATCTCTGCCTCCTGAGTAGCTAGGATTACAGGCATGAGCCACTGATGCTGGCTCGCATTAAAAAAGCTTTTGTCTATTCCCATCAAAATCCCAATGACATTCATCAAAGAGATTGAAAAATCTACCATTAAATTTATATGGAAACACAAGAAGCCACGAATAGCCAAGGCAATACTCAGTCAAAAGAACAACGCTGGAGATAGCACAATACCCGACTTCAAACTGTATTACAAAGCAATAGCAATAG
>NC_133391.1:18235205-18371512 GCF_047511655.1 Castor canadensis | reverse complement strand
TTTTTATATAAAGAGAAAATTAATTTTTTAGTTCATGTTAAATTGTAAGTGTGGTCTATGAGAGAAGAAATGACTCTTAACGGTAGAAGTAACTCAAACAAAGCCAGGAAGGACAGGAATTGCCTTTAAGAATCTGCAGTACAACCAAGTAGAATGAGGGTATGTAAAACTGGCAGTGGGTAAAAAACAAAAATTACTTTTCAGATGTATGTTACATGAAAGGGCTTATAGGTCCTCACTTCTGGCAAACACCTTCAGTAGCACTAGCTGTGACATAAGGGCAGGGATAAGTAATGTCATATAAAAGACCAATTAAACAATGAGGTCTGGACTAAACTAGAGCAGGAAACAACAGTCTATCAAAGGAGAATTCAGGGAAGCACTGTCCAACATTAGTGAACAGGAGTCCTTCCTGAAACTATCACAACGCCACTTACTGGTCAGGTCAGGTAGTGACATGGTGGCACAACACAGGGACTCTGCCTATTGCAGGCCTCGTTCTACCGTCACCACTGTGAAAAGCCAGTTCATCAATACAAGTGCTGCTGAAGCACAGTTTACATAGGACATTTTCCCACTGGGCAGGTTTAAGCACTCCTACTTGGGAAAGCTGAGTATTCTTCCAGGAACTCCATCTAAAAGGATCTGCAGCCTTGCCTGCTTCATCAAAAAGGACCAGAAGCAATAAGCAAATAACAGAACCAAGTTAGTTTTTAAAGTCTAATGGGATATGTTGGTAACTGCAAAACCCATCAGACAGGAGTGTCTAGAAACGAAAAGATGAAAAAGTAACAGAGGGAAGGAAGAGAAGGGAGAAAGGAGAGAAGGAATCATCCCACAAATAATTAAGCACAATAATTAAAAACAACTGGTTAAGACAAAGCTGCAGACTAAGATTCAAATGCCTGTGAAGAATGTTACTGGTAAAAAAGACAGTGGAGTAACTCCACAATCAAATGTTCAACAGTAAGAACCATTTCCCAGAGAGATGCAATCAAGGAATCTTCTGGAAAGACTTGTAAACAGGCGTGTTTAGAAGAACCACAGAGGTAAGGAGAAGTAACGTCATTTCCACCAGGCCCACTGGAAGTTGTGCCATCACACTACCATGGTTGGGCATCATTGGCATGGGTTAAGCATGGCATTTTTAGGGAAGGGATAACTCTAAGCCAAGCATCAGCAAGAGAAGATGTTGGCCAACAGAAAAGTGCCAGGTTATCTGCTGACACCAAGGTGGATCAAGACTTCTAAGTAACTGTTCTGCCCACCCCCGCTGCTCTATCCTGTAACTTCCAGAGGATACAGGAGAAAGGACCCTTCTTGGTAAAAGCACACACACACTGCTTCAGCACCAGGCAGTGCCTTTAGAACACCACCTATGAGGCCACAGACATTGGATGGCTCCTTGGGGGAGCAAAAGCCACAGGTTCCTTGAGAAGCTGGGCTGATTTATAGCACCTTGGAAGAGATGCACTCCCTCTCACCTACCCACACAACCCCCAGCTCCTTGTCTGGACAACCAGAGTGAGCCCCAGAGACATTTTCATTCCTTTATGCCACATAGCCACTAAAAGAAAACATAAAACACTGGAAGTGAAAACAAGCAGACATGAATCTAGGATGAATGGATATGAAAAAGGACCAATAAGAAAACTTGAAATGAAAAATACAGTCCTTGAAGTAAAAACTAAATAGATGGTTTAAACATCAGACTTTTTTTTTTTTGATGTCTTACACTTTATTTCATAATGGTGTTTCTTTTTTTTTTAATTTTTATTTTTTTATTATTCATATGTGCATACAATGCTTGGGTCATTTTTCCCCCTGCCCCCACCCCCTCCCTTACCACCCACTCCGCCCCCTCCCCCTCCCCCCCCCACCCCCTCAATACCCGGCAGAAAATATTTTGCCCTTATCTCTAATTGTGTTGAAGAGAGAATATAGGCAATAATAGGAAGGAACAAGGGTTTTTGCTGGTTGAGATAAGGATAGCTATACAGGGAGTTGACTCACATTGATTTCCTGTGCATGTGTGTTACCTTCTAGGTTAATTCTTTTTGATCTAACCTTTTCTCTAGTTCCTGGTCCCCTTCTCCTATTGGCCTCAGTTGCTTTTAAGGTATCTGCTTTAGTTTCTCTGCGTTGAGGGAAACAAATGCTAGCTAATTTTTTAGGTGTCTTACCTATCCTCACCCCTCCCTTGCGTGCACTCGCTTTTATCTTGTGATCAAAGTTCAATCCCCTTGTTGTGTTTGCCCTTGATCTAATGTCCGCATGGAGGGAGAACATACGATTTTTGGTCTTTTGGACCAGGCTAACCTCACTCAGAATGATGTTCTCCAATTCCATCCATTTACCAGCGAATGATAACATTTCGTTCTTCTTCATGGCTGCATAAAATTCTATTGTGTATAGATACCACATTTTCTTGCTCCATTCATCAGTAGTGCGGCATCTTGGCTGTTTCCATAACTTGGCTATTGTGAATAGTGCTGCAATAAACATGGGTGTGCAGGTGCCTCTGGAGTAACCTGTGTCAGTCTTTTGGGTATATCCCCAGGAGTGGTATTGCTGGATCTAAACATCAGACCTTAAATCAGTCTAAGGAATTTTTAAAAAAGAAGTGGTGAACCACATATAAGTGAGAAGATAGATAATATAGATATACACACAAATACAGAAGCAAAATCATTGCAAGAGTAATAATAACCAGAACGAATTACATGAGCAAGGACATAACATAGTGCTCTCTAGAGCCTGTGATGCCCAAGTGACCTCTTTGCCAGCCTAAATAAAGGGATGGATCACAATGAAGGCCAATCCTGACTTAACCCACTCACACACAAGCTTCTGAGTTAATCTCTCCTTCCTATATTTAGATATAAACACATATTTGAATGTGACGAACTAGTGACTGCTCCTAAAACTGCTGGCATCATCAGCTTGTCACACTCTAGTCTTTAAGGTTCCAGAAATGATGGTATAATCCTTTAAGAAGATATATTAAGGGCTGGCGGAGCAGCTCAAGTGGTAGAGTACCTGCCTCCCAAGCGTGAGGCTCTGACTTCAAACCCCAGTACTGCTATCCCCCCACAAAGAGAAGAAAAGATTAAATAAGAGAACTCCCTGTATATAATTTACAATAGAAAACAGGGTTCACAGGCACTGGGGATGCAGTCGGCTCACCTGATGACCAAATACATTCCATCCTCCTTATTTATAAGAAATCAATTACAGTAATGGGACAGTTTTGTTAGTGTTGGTAGAAGGACTGTCCATTCAACTATATTACCCAGAGTTTACAGAACCTAAACTTGAGAGGGATTTTTTTTTCTGTTATTAGAGAAATTTTTTATTACCAAAATGAAGATCATATTTATGTTTTCTGGTCTTCTGATATCTAAGTAGGCACAAGTTAGACCATTATGAGCTGTCTTAAAACAATGGCAGTGGTCCCGTGTTTACAGCCTTTATAAGATTTACTACCTAACAAAGGGTTATTATTTGCATGGACCTACTGAAGTGCTTGCTGCCTGCTACTGGCTGTTCCCATTGATGGTGTGATGTAGTTCATCCTGTTTACAATATGTGGCCACCACCATTGGCTGTTGGCTCATTGCACAATGCAGATTATTTATCTTATATAGATCAGTAACACTAGATTCTCACTTTTTACCTCCTTAAATTAATCCATTTTAAATGTATCATTCTCCTGGCTTCATAATCCACCTACTTGTGTACATTTTTATTGTCACCTCCTCAGTTCAAGCTTTCATAATCTCATTCTTGAATTTGTGCAAAAGGCTCTTCATTGGTCCTCCATCTTGGCCTCTTGCTCTCAATTATTCTGGATTCTGCCAGGTGAAATCCTCCAAGATAACACACTCACCTCCTACCTGAGAATCTTCAGTCTCCCAATTCCCAGAGATTTCAAATGCAAACCATTTATTCTTACTGACAGTTGTTATTACTCTTGAGTACATTAGGTAACTAACCCCGCCATCCTTCAAAACAGTCTACGCTATACATCTGGATTGAAGCCTTCTCCAAGCACTCTGGTCCACACTGACCCTCCCTTTCTATATTATATAACTTGGTATTGAATCAACTGCACTGTCACATTGTTTTATGGGTGTTCATTCTGTGTGTTCACTCTGAGAGGGTCAGAGCCATATCTGGAATATTAGATTGGATTCTCAATATCAAATTTTAAGAAAGGAAATGAGAAATTCAAGTGTGTACAAAGGGAGTAAGAATGAGGGTAACGGAACTGAAATTACACTTTAAACAGAATGTTTGAAAGAAGGATTTTACTCTGGAGAAACACAACAGCTAATCAAGTAACGGAGGCTCAGGTATGATACACACTGCCTCAACCTAGTCTCAACATAAAGACATCACAGGGCTCAAAATACAGAAGAGCTGTTTATTGTTAAGAACTGTCAAATAGACCATGACAAAGTAGAGTCCAGAGGAAATCCTCCTAAGTCAATATCCAAAAGTGACAGATAAAATATTTAGGGCATCTCTTTTCAGTGGGGAGGCCAGAAACCATGAAAGTACGTAAAAATTCCACAGTGGTAATCAAACACTGGATTTATTGTTGATCCTGAGGGCTTCGGTAACTTGGTTTCTGAATTCTAACACCACACACACACACACACACACACACAGAACAGACCAAGGCTGGATTCCAAGAAAGCCAGAAGAGCTAATCAAAAACCCTGTCAGAGAGCCAAGAATATCAAAGGGAGACACCGCAGTGCTAAATTAAGGAAAGGCACAGCCCAGATAGGGGGCAAGTGTGCCTGTCCTGGCCTTGACTCAGGTAGAAGTGGAAAAGCAGAAAAATGCTGGTGAGGCCCCTATTCACAAGACAAGCCCACTTCCACTCAAGAATTAGGAAAAGACTCCCCCTAATAAAATGGTCCATAAAAATCTCAAAGCAAAAGTTGCGCTTAATATGGGTACAGAATGAAGTATCCTGCTGGGCCTCACAGAAGCAAGTGAAATCTTCTCTAGATTAAACACAGACCTTATAAGAATTTCACAAATAAAGTTCCAAAGAATGCAAGTTCCTAACAGCAACAAAATAATCCCACTAAATGCCTAAATAAACACATCCCAAGGTCTTCTTCATGAATAACTTAAAACTGTCAAGTACCCTCCTATTACAAAACAGCCAGAGTTTCAATACAACCTATTTCAGGCTCAAAGGCTGGTCCCAGACACCCTATCTCTATCTCCAAGGGAAAAAAAGATCAGGCAGGGCCAATCTGAAAGACCACAGGATAAGTATCCCTGAAGGCAAATTCCAATACCTGCTCTGCATCTAGAAGCTAAGCCCTAGCAAGGATCAAGTTTGGAGACCTAAATCCCAAATGCCTGTCTTAATACAGGTGTGAAGGAAGGGAGCAATGTGGTTTCAGACAAGCAGCGCCCCCTGGCAACAGGCTGAGGCAATCGCGGTTACCCTTATTTCAACTCCCAGGACTAAGGTCAAAAGATACTGGCTCAAAACCTACAAACAAGTGGTGACGACACCTTATTTATAAATACCAAAAACTGGAAACATCCAAGATTCCTGTGAAAGTCAAATGCAAAGGAAGCTGTGGTGCATGCATACGGTGGACTATTATACGACATATATTAATAGACCAAGGAGGAACTTAAGTACCTATTGCTAAGTCAAAGAAGCCAGTGTGAAAAGGCTGCACACTTTATGATTCCAACTACATGACCATCTGGAAAAGGTAAAGCTACAGAGACGTTCAGAGATCAGTAGTTGCCAGGGACTCAAGGGCTCAGTGGGGAGGATATTAGGGCAGGGACACTATGTAGTGGCAGTGAAGCGATTCACGTGATGCTGCCATGCAGACATGACATTCACATTTTTCAAAATCCATACAACGCAAAACAGAGAAAGTGAACCCTAAACAAACACTGGACTTTAGTTAATGAAAATGTGCCAATATTGAACTCACCAATCATAACAGATGCACCAACAGACTCTAGATGTTAGTAACAGTGGCAAGTGAGAAGGGAGAGGAAATGTGAGAACTCTCTAAGCCTAAAACTGCTCTAAAAGTGAGATCTATTCAAAAGATAAGAGCTCATTACAAGCAAGACCAGACATACAATGAAATGAGCAACATAAGAATCATGAGAAACTCCCAAGTACTTAAGACTCTGGAGTATTACATATAGACTATCAAAACAAGTCATGTGGAATCCAAAAAGTAAGAAAGTAATAAAACATGATCAAAATGACCAACCAGATGTGAAAAAATCAAATTTCAGTACGAAAAGTGTAATGGCTGAAGCTGAAAATTCACTAGGTGGCATAAAATGCAAATAAGAAATATCTGAAGAGAGAGACAGCTGAGTCTAAATAAATTATTTAGCATGAGGACAAACTCAGATATGATCTGGGAATATGAGCTGAGAACTGTGGATGTGTACTATCAGTAGTGGGCTAGTAATAGCCACATTAGTAAGGTTTAATATGCATTAATTGGATTTTCACACAGTCAACTTCTCCACGGCAACAACAGCCTAATGCAAGGAATAATGTTCTCTGAAGTGGGAGGAACAACTCTTAATTCACCTGATAAAATTGGCTGTAAATGTATAAAGTAAAAATTAATAGAACTACAGGTGAAAACTGGTAAGTATACAATCAGTGTGAAATGTCAACACATCTCTCTCATTAACTGAAACATCAAGAAAACAAAATGTTAGTAAAGACATGACTTAAATATAATTAATAAGTTTGATTTATCAGCCATTTATGAAGAATCCTATACTTAGTCCCATTCTTCTCAAGTCTATATGGAACAATTATAAAACCTGAAAATGTAACAGGCCAAAAAGAAGTCTCAACAAATTTGAAAAATGGTGTTATTGTAACCAAGAGTTAATTAATTAAGCATTCAACTTTAAAAAGAGTAAATGTCACCAGTACATCTGGAAATTTTAAAACATGTCCAAGTAATCCTGGGTCAAAGGTGAAATCATAATGAAAAATTTGAATACTTAAAATTGAACAATAACAAAAATTTCATTTGTGAAAATTTGTGGAATTCAGCTCCTTATAAGAAAATTACACCACTAAAATTTTAAATGTCTGAAAAAACGTCAACAGAAAAAGTTAGAGAATAGAAGAACAAGGCAAGAAAATAACAAACAGATTCTGAATTTCAGATATGCCCAAACAGATTCTTTCTCAAAGATGAGTAAGATACATAAAGCCCTCGCAAGGCTAAGCTAGAGAACGGAAGGGTGACAGAGGGAGACCATATTAATAACAGGAAAGCTGTGGAAAGCTAAGATGCAGCAAGATTAAAACTATGGTGAAGGAGGGCGCGCTTCGGCAGTACGTACACCAGAATTAGAAGATACAGACAAGAGGAGAAAAGGAAGAAAAGTAGCTAGCAAACTGGAAATAAAAGGCAACTTTCTCCTTGGTACAGTAAACACATTATGTCCAATAGTGAACTATCACTATTACCATTAAAGCCATTTTCCTTTAAAACCAGAAAGCAAGATGGGGTGGCCATTATTACCACTCCTACAGACACAGTGACGCAAGGAAAAAGGAAATGACACGTGAGAAGATTGTGTCTGGGTATGGACCTGCAGCATGATCTTGACTTGGAGTTAAAAATACTTTTAGCCTCATTTGTAGGCACACATGAACCAATAGGGCCCAGCCACCTTCTCACATGGAATTTAGACTTATCTATTCTAGAAGAAGAAGTGAAATGGTAAACAAACATGAAAAACTACACAACCTCACAATGAAAATTCCAACCGTGATTCTACTTCAAACACACCCAGTTATCAAAACTGGAAAAGTGGATGTGAGAAAGGCAAGTGACGAGGCTGGGAGCAGTGGGGAATTCTCATACGCTGGTCTTAGAAATGGAGGGCATCACTTGGCAAAGAGTAACGTATTACATATTTTCCTCCTGAGTAATGCCCTGGAGAATCTTTCAACGTGTGCCTCTAGAGACAGATGAGAGCTCGCATGGCAACACTGCTTTTAGAGCAAACTTTCTTTTAAAGAAAGTTCCTATTAACCAGACGACCATGGGCACGAGTATAACGATATGTATTACAGAAGGTGGGTAAGTCATGGCCTTCCATCCACAAGGGTGGGGGATGAAACATATCCCAGACAAGACAAACTGAAATATTTTCACATGTTCCTTGTGTTTTAGAAACACAGACACGTGAAGTAAAAATATTAAACAAGAAAGTTAATAGACATTCATACAGTGGTTTCCTCTGGGTACAGGGAGAGACCAAATGAACTCCTTACTGGTAACGTTCTGTGTTTTGGGCAGTACTGGGATTTGAAATCAGGGCCTTGCATTGCCACCACTTGAGCCATGCCTCCAGCCAGCCTTTCTGCTTTAGTTATTTTTCAGATAAGGTCTCATGCTTTTTGCCCTGGCCAGCCTTAGATCTTGATCCTCCTAGCTCAACCCCCCAAGAAAAGGGATTACAGGCATGGGTCACCACTCCTGCCTTAATATTCCAGTTCTTAACCTATATCTACATTAATTTAAACAAAATTTGGTTCCTCAGGTGGTACTGAACTTACCATTGTAGAAGTCTGATATTTTAAGAAATACGTTCACTTAAGTGAGGTATCTGGAGAGAAGACAAGTATCACAGAAGAGATGTGACTTGGTTTCCCCTACAGGTGTCTGTCAATAGTAAGACAATAATTCTATTTTTACTGTAGTGAACAGCACAATGTACATGTGGTGCTGGGCACAGATGTGGTTTCTAGGAGGCTGCTGCTATGATGCCACCATTAGAAAAGTGAGCCTCAAAATCAAGCCCCTTGGTCCATGATGGCCACACTGTGGCAATCAGTTGAAGCTGGAGCCTGGCATCTCAACCTGCTGGCACCAATGTCACCTTGCTGCTTCTATGTCCCTGCTGCTCACACCTTCCACTGAAGCCACATTAAGTGACACACTTACCATGCACACAGGGTGGCTCACATAATCCCTGCACCAATTTCAGCTCAACATCAATACTGTGCCCATCTTATAGATGACAAAAGAATGTAAAGGATGAAAATGAGTCACTCAAAGTCACACATATCCTAAGGGGGCAAATTCTGGGGAATCTGATTCCCAAATCCCTGGATTCACATTATATGCACTGCTGCGCTACAGTGCGTATCAGTAACTGACATTCAAGGCTGTTGAAACTACTTCACAACCCCCAGTATCAAATATGGGTCTCCCCAACTCCCCTGTAGCTAAAGTTCTAAATTCAGTTCATCTTCTGCCAGTGAGATGAGCTCATGCGGAACTTAGACAACCAGAAAAAAAATACAGGGCCCGTCCCCGGACTGTGAGGGCCAAAGAGAAAATTCCAGAACTTACACACCAGAAAAAAATACAGGGCCCATCCCTTGGACTGTGAGGGTCAAAGAGAAAATTCCAACAGATGTGAGTGCTTTCCGCGAACCCCATGTTCCACTGTCTGGTCACACTTCCAAGTGTGGCCTGTGGTGGCTGGTGTCACAGGGCTGCCAACAGCAGAAGCAGTTTCTTTGCCTCTGAGTTAACACTGGGATTATTCAACCTTGAAATCAATAGTCCAAGGGCAATGTCTACACTATACTCCTGTGGACTTTCCAAATATTTTATTCCTATGATAACTCCCTGAAGTAACTAAAATTATTAGCATTTACTGAACTGATAAACCTTGAAGTCAAAAAATAAACAGAAAGCTTGGTGGACTTCAATTCATCTCAAGCTCCTAGAAAATTAGTTATATAACCCACATGTGATTCAATTTTATCTTTAGCATATTCTCAAACCACCTGTTTCTCTTCTTTCTTACATAAATCCCCAAAGCCCATGAAACTTCTAAGAGGAGGCCATTCAGATCCGTCATGCTATGTAGAGGCTCTTTCATCTATTTTCCTTCTATGCCTGGGAAACACAGACTAGTGCATGTATCCTTCATGGAAGACCTCATCTCAACTCTTAGGAAATATTTCCTCTTTTGAAACTTTTACAAAGAATACAATGCATTCTCCTAAGATTTAGAGATGTTTTAAATTTTTTTAAAAAAAGAATTAGACTTTCTTGAAGAGGAAGCAACACCACGCTACCTGGAAAACATAGTAAGATATGTACTTTCAAAAGGAAAAGGTGTTATAACTCAGGAAAGCATAATACACTCATTCATTAAATATCAAACCAGAAAGCATAATCTCACATTAAAGAACTCGCAGTCATTTTCCAAAAGAGCTGGGTTCAAATTTCAGTTGAGTCAGAGCTGACCAACACTGAGAAAGTCCTTGGGTTTGCTGAACTTCCATCTATTTAGTCTTAGAAATATGACATTTATAACTGTCTCCAAAGTTGTAATATTTAAAAAGAAATTCCACAGATGAAATTGCCTGCTCCAAGATGTGGGGTGCAGCAAGTACTAATGCTAAGTTCTCACTTATTTCTTAATTCACACTTATTATTTCTTAATTCTCATTTATTTCTTAAATATGTTATGTAAGAACACTATCGCCCACTTCTCCTCAAATAAAACAATTTCCATGGAGTAGAAATCCTAATCTACTAACACATTACAAAGTCACAGGAAAAGTGCCGAAAAGATAAGGTAAAAAGTTTCTTACATATAACGGCAATTAGTCCTGAGACAAGTTAAGACGTACCCACCATTTCAACTCCCCTTTAGAACTATCAGCATGGTGTTTACTTTGCTATCTCCTACTCTGTCTTCACTCGTCACTCCAAAATATTGTGAGTACCCCCCCAAAAAAAACCAAAAACTGGGGCAGGTAAGTCAATCTACATAGTTTATATTCCTTCAGGTTAAAAACAAGTAAAGCACTAGACAGACACTTGAGAAACTTTACAGATCATTGATTGTGATGTCTGCACTGATCAGTTCTTATTTCAGTGTTACTGCTACAACACTCTTTAGAAAGAAAAAAGTCATGTTTTTAATAAAATGGGAAAAGAACTGATTAACCCACTAAAAGCTACAACCAATGCAACAGATGCCCAGATGACCCTCTAACTGTACTCTACAGTGGGTTATAAAGTCTTGGTACACATTGACAGTAACACTTACTGCCTTCCCATCCAGACAGTTTATATGGAATCTAAGGGTGTGCCACAATGAAAGCAGTGACTGATGGGTTGGCAGGAAGTGGCCACAGTAAACAATGACAACAAGACTTCCCTTCCCAAGTCCACCCCTTTCCCCTGCTACTGCCGGACTACTGGATGACAGCATTGGCAGTGGGACTAGAAGGGAAGAAAGTCGGAAAGTGAGGGCAAGAGATACGAGCAGGACATGAGCTGAACAAGGGCAGGGCTGTTGCACAGATGACACCGACTTACACTACTGTTTGGGTCATTTCAAAACAGACCTTGGAAACGCACCTCACTTGGCTCATCACCACCTTTCACCTGGCTTTCACCCATCTCTCCATTCTCATAGCTGCTGCTTTTCTCCACCCACAACTCGGATTTTTCGACAGTTAGTCGGAGCTGGTCTAGATCCGCCTTGATTTGCTTGTAATTGTCTACGTCTTGATTGGACACCAGTAACTGCACCTGAACACAGAAGAATTTCAGTCCTTAATGTATCCATGCAGCTTCCTTCGCTCCCAGCTCCTTCATAGCTAAAACCCTGGTCTTTAAAACATCTTTTAGGTAAAGTTCCATATTTCTAGACCATTTATGAATATTTTAGGTGTATCTTGACAGCGAAACTTACCTTGAGTATCTGTGAATTCTAATCAATATATTCACATATTAAAAATGTGTACAAACATTTCAAAGTGCCAAAGAGTAACATAATTCAACTCTAATTTCACTGCTCATGTTAATTTTTCTGAGATTTTCCCTATAAATCTTTTGGAAATGAGGTAGAAAAATAAAAATAAATGGAAGAAAATATTGATGAATACAACCTAAATTTCATAAAATAAATTTGATCTTGTTATCGTTTGTATTATATGACATGCATACATGTGATACTAAATGCATTTGTGAGACTTTCTTGTAATTTTTTCATATTCTTTAGCATATTCTTGTAAAACTTTTCTAGTAAAGATCAATGTGCCATTAAATACAATAAATGTCAGTGAAACATACATAAGCACTTATGTATCACTAATGATCACAAGATTGATGTCTTATTCAAAGAGCACAAAAAGATTAGATCCATAACAATTCCTTTGCCTTGGATTTGTGCATTTTTCAATCACAAAATATTTATTTCAGAGGTATTGCTTGTCCTACCCAAATGTGTCAGTAAATTTTGGGTCAAGATAACACCAATAGCAACAAAACTCCTAATATGTTATTATCCCCAATGTCTTCCTAAATCTTAGTCCCTGTCATTTTTATTAAAGATATTAACTGAAAATCACTTGTGGGGAACTCTTTCTTAAATTGATCATATCTCAGCATAGACAAGGCTGCATCTATCTTCAAAACCAGAAGTGTTCCCAGGAAAATCTATACAGTCTCATTAACTCTGCAACCAAGAAGTGAGGGAGGACATTACAAACAGCACATTCAGAGCACTGTCTATGGAACCACTGACAGGAACTCAAATATTATCTATTTTTTTCTTTTCTGAAGTGCTGGGGATCGAACTCAGGGTCTTGCATATGCTACGCAAGCCTTCGCCCACTGAGCTCCACTCCACCCCAACCTTACCTGTTTAAATGCTTGTAAAACCTCGGCTCTCTGACTGAAGTGTTTGAACAGGAGCTGCAGGGCTCCCGACAGCAGAGGGGCGTAGTCATGCATGATTAAGTGAATGAGGACTCGCAGGAAGGTCCTGCCTCCTTCATCATCCAGCTGGACTGGGTTTTTTTCCTTTCTATAAGCCAAAAATGATAGTTAAGTAACATTTCTATAACATCGATACAACAGAGATTTGATTTGTAGCTCTGTTTTGTTAGTTATAATTCGTGTTCTCAAGTCATGAAGTGAAAGGGTAGAAATTTTCTTTTGTCTAACTCACTACATGACAGGTGAGAAGGGACTGGAGAGGGGCAGTCCACAGGTACATTGTCACAGCCAGAGAAACTCTCCATGTTTTCATAATGGAACCCACTACGGTGAATGGTTTATCTACAGACATGAGCAGGTAATGAAAGCGCTGCACTCTGAGAAGTGTATCTTGGTTAGTTGGTCAATGAGCAAGCATAATTATAGACTGTATTTACCCAATCCTAGGTGGTACAGCCTACCGCATATGGTATACGCATGTGCATACAGTATACTGCTGTATGTTATAAGCCTACTGGTCCTGTGGTGCCATGTTACAGCAGTCTAAGTCAAGCACAAGAGAAAATGAAGATACAAAGTGTATTAGGCTTTTGCTGATTTTAACACAGCATGCTGTTTTACAGTGGACGCTTTTTAATAAGTAAGAATACACTCTAAAATAACAATACAACGGTGCAGTAAATACATAGGCCAGTAGCAGCTGTTTCTTATCATCATCGGGTACTCTGTAGTGAACCTAGTCATCTGTGCCATGCTTTAACACAGCTGGCAGCACAGGGGTTTCTTCACACCCTCATCATAGTGAGCATTGTGCTCAGTGGTATATGGCTATGGCATCACTAGTCCTTAGGAACCTTTCAGGTTCAGTTTAATTTTACAGGGATGCTACTGTACACGTGGTCCATCGTTGACCAAAGCATCATCCCACAGCACATGACGTACTAAGCTGAAATCATATGCTGGTTCATGCTTCCTTCCAAGGACTAATGAAGTGCTTCAGACGGAAACACAACAAAAGCTAACCTACAGTACAAAAACAACGCCAAACCAAATGTTCGCCACAGATAAAAGTCTTTTTTTGCTGTTCCCTTAATTCTTTTTCTTATGCCCAAGACAGGGTCTTGCTATGTAGCCTAGGCTGGCTTCAAACTCAAGATCTTCCTTCCTCAGCCTCCTGAGTACCAGGATGACACCTTGTGTCTTAATTCTTAATTCTTGCTTAGCCTTCTAAAAACAAATGTGAAAAAAAATAGACTTATCACCTTCTCATGGGATGTCTGCAACAATAAGTGACACTACAATCGCTAATTTTAGTGTATTTTATTTTTATTTTGATTGGTATTATTTCATTTCTGAAAAAGAAAAAATTTCAAAGCAACAAATGCAAGGGCACCTGTGGCAAAAGGAGGCAGCATGCCAAGGGCATCTCACTTTCTTTAACCATGAATAGTTCCAATTAGCAGAAAATAGCTTTATTTCTCACAAATAAAGGTAATGATAACATTAAAAGCAGTTACTATCTTATCTCAAATACCTACAATTCAGGGAAGCAATGTGTTAGGAGCAGTGATTTTTGTATCAAGGAGTTAAAGGGCATCTTGTGCTATCTTTCTTTGAGGGAAGAAAAGTAGAGAATTGAGGGGAAAATTCAATACACTGATCTCATCTCTCTTGTTCCTCTTCACTGCCCTAAAGAAAAACCATGCTTTCCCCTCTAGAGTAAATTAGCAGCTTCCTTTTGGGCAGAAATTATGTTAGCAACAACAGAGGCTCTAAGAATAAATAGCATGGAAAGGTGAGCAGAAACTCAGTATCAACAGAATTCCAGTTAAAATCTTAATACCAGGCGGGATGAGACAGCAGGTGTTACCGTACCTTCCCGCAAACATGGTTTCTGCTTGAGCTGCGATTTCATCTATGTCAGGAACAATGGCTGCAAAGATAGGAGGTGAAACCTGTCATTGTCATCAGGAGCCACGATGTTCATGTTACTACTCCCTTATGTGAAAATGCCTTGCCTGAGTGTCTTAGTTCTTCCAAATATCAATTGAAAGTATAGAAAATTATAATACAATGTTAATTAGACATAGCATTTTATTGTTTTACTTATTTATTTAGGTTCTGGGGACTGAAACTAGGACCTCACATATACTAAATGTCCATTTTTAAGGTCCTTGTTATTCTATTAAACTAATTACTACTGTAGTCAGAGATGTATGTAAAAGATAAGAAATCATCATTTAAATAGAGGCCTATAATCTATAAGTGTGTGCATAAATGTGACATATCAAATATATGTGTATATACATACATGCAACTTAAACTGCTAATGCCATGGAAGGAAATATTATATATACAATATAATATATAATTATAAACATATACCTATGTTCTTTTTGTTTTGTTTCTTTCAGTATGGTGCTGGGGATTGAACTCAGGTCCTTGCACTTGCTCGGCAGGTGCTCTACCTCTTGAGCATACCTGCAGTCTTTTTGCTTTAGTTTGTTTTTCAGATAGGATCTCATGCTTTTTTGCCTGGTTGAAGCCTCAGACCATGATCCTCCCATCTCTGCTTGGATTCCAGGTGTGCCCAGCCAGAAGGATAATTACTTAAAGAGTCAAAATATAACAAGCCATGGTACTGTACTGTACCTTCAAAAATGTTTCTTTTTTCCCCATGTAAGCTTACTACTTGAAAAATTCCTTCTCCAGTATAACAGGTGGTTTTTCTATGTGAACCAGTAGATTCCTCACTATCCCAACCACTGGCACTTTGAAGCTATCTTTATTGAGATAACATGTTTAAATGATAAATATATAATTCGTTTCTCATCTCCAAAAGCATAAAAAGAAAAAAGAGAAAGCTACAAAAAAGAAAAGCAGGTCTTCCCAGAAGGAATCACTTACAATACACACAGGGAAAGGAATGGGGTCAATCAGAGAGAAAGGGTTTTCTGGGGTCCCCTAGACCTTCCCTCTGGAACTTTACTGACATATAGAGTTCATGGTTCCAGAAGCCTGGCTTCTGGAAGCCAATAATTGCTATGCTCCGTCAATTGTGACAGCCAGCACGCTTTCTGGTTTTGCCTTCTCATTCCTGGAAATAGCATTTTGGGGTTCTGCTCTTCTGGGAAGCAGAAAAACACTGCTGCAAAGTGACATTTTTAGGAAAGCCATCTCCATCTTCAGGAGCACCTGCCTTTGGGAAGTTGCTAAGGATTTGGGCACAGACATCAGGGCATTGTTCCATACCAATTTTAACTACACACTTGCAATTGCTGTCAAACTGACTGAGGGACAATAAGGAAGACAGGTTCTAACATTGTCACTGTGGTTGTAGTTAGAAGAATCTTTTCTATCTGTGTGCAAATCCTACACTCAGAAAAAGCATCCTATTAACTGCTTAACAGTCTGGCATACCTATCCTGACCTATGTGAAACAAATGGTAATTAGTATTTCTGGGTTTTCATAAAGTCCTTTCTATAATCACAAAAACTGCACAATCATTTTGTGCTCTTTTGTTGCTATGCTCCAAGTCTCAAAGGTTGATTCCATTCTTATACTTTTATAAATATGAGAGTTGAAATAAAATTCCAGTTTATAACTGTACAAAGTAAAAAAACACAAAACCAAAGCAACAACTATATTCAGGCCTTTGGAGAATGTCATGTTTTATTCTTGAGTCAGCTTATAGCTTCCCTACAAAACAACTTTCTTTCTTTTTGTGTTTTATTTTGTGATACCGGGCTTTGAACTCAGGCTCTACCACATGAGCTACACCACAGCCTCTTTGCTTTAGTTGTTTTTCAAATAAGATCTTGGGTTTTTTGCCAAGGCTGACCTGGACCACAATCCTATTTATGCCTCCTGCATAGCTGTGTTAACACAAACCTTTTTTGCCAGGATTGAACTGCAATCTTTCCCATCTCTGCTTTCCAAATACCAGCACACCAAGTTTTGTTTGGTTTTTTTAATATATATATATACTGTATATATACTGGGTTGGACTTGAACTTGTGATCCCCCTTCCACAGCCTCCTGAATGCTGGGATTTCCCAAGAGCCAATTTTTCACTTGGATTTTCACCAAAATAGCAAAATGCTTAAGAAAATCATACTGGAATCTTTGTTCCATGACTTGCATGACCTTTAGCAAGTAACCTCTCCCTTCTCCCCTTGATTTTCTCCATCAAAGGCACAATAATTGGAACTTGTACATCACTGAGTTGTGATGATTACAAAGGATGAGGTATCTATAGGATTTAGCACCAAATAACAATAAATATCCTCATGTCTTTCCAGGCAACCTATTTCAGTGATCTGTCTTGGCTCACTCTTGTCACTGGTAGAGATTATGTCTACATTTTCTCTCATAGAAATACTATCATGTTTTAAAATACAAAACACAAGAAATTTCAAGTAGCTTAGAGGCACAGTAGGCCAGGAACAAATGACATCACAGAGAAGGTACCTGATGGTAGCAAAGAATCTGGAGAGCCGTTGACAGATGTGTCAGCATTATCCTCTCCAAACTCCTTCTTGTATATCGACAGCATATACGAGATCCTATAGTCCAGTCTGACACTCAGGATGAACTAGGCAAAACATGCAAAATGACAACATTTTCTATTAATTGGCATAGTGTTAAAAATGCAGTTCAGTACACAACACAGCTGTCAACATTTCAAATGAACTAGTATAAAGATGCACAAACCCTTAATGTTCAGTCATCTGCATGTTTATCAGCTTAAGACCACAGAAAAGGATGCATTTCCATTAGCAGTGTTTATAAAATCCAACAACAGTTTTTGAAAACAAGGAAATTTGTCCCTACATGATTGCTCCCAGTGCGCTATGGATAATGAGGTAATGATGGTGTAATTCCACTGAACACTTCGCAGAGTTTTCATTGGCTGTGAGGGGAGAATGCCAAAGTGAGGTCCTCTTTCTTACACAAATAGGTTGAGATTTCAGCTCTGATAGAGTTGATTCCCGCTGTCCCTCAATCAGTCCTAAAGCCAGGCTCTAAGGGACCAGGTGAAATAATTGCACACATATGCAGTGGATTTCCCCATTGGTCTTTGGGTGGTCATCATTATTCTATTAACTGATGCATCAATAGCAGTTAAGTACCCAGCAAAGCTCCAGTCTGTGCTCAGTGGTTTGGGGAATGCAAACCCTTGAAGCCCACTGTGACAGCCAATGAGTGGTTGGGAAAAGGAGTTACACAAGATCAGAAAGTTATGGAGGGCTAAGCCACGAGCCACAAATGCTGTGGAGGTCAGAGAAGGGGAAAAAGTCAGGCTATACCACAGTCTGTAGGAGAGTTTTTCAGTTACCTTCCATCCCAGCTTAACCTTTGGTCTCAGCATAATTATTAAGTGTCCCCTGCACTCTCAAGAGTCCCCTTGAGATAGTACACACATGGTAACCCAAGTTTTAGGAAAATAGGCATTTAATTGAACCACTGTATCTTATCTCACTGCCTATGACACAGGCCATCCTTGGATCACACTCCTCCCTCCCTTTCTCCCCATGCCCCAGGCTTTCCTCCCACTGTCAGACTTCTCTGTGCTGTGGGCACTGGGAAGCCTGCAATTTCTCACTGTACTTTCACAGTTGTTCACAGAGTCTACTTCACCTGGAACATTCTAGTCCTCCACTCCGTAATAAGTCTTTTTTGAGATATCCTCCCAGGTTTCATTTAAAATGAAGCTTTCATTTAAAATGAAGCTTTCACTGGTCCCCCAGCCAAAATTAGAATCTTCCTCTCTCTTTCTTCTCTCCCTCCATAGTCTCTTCTCCCCTTTTCTGTCTTCCACTCCCTTCCCCTCTTCCTCCTTCTTCTCCCTTCCCCCCTTTCCACATCTTTATTCTCCGTTGGCACAGAGAATATGCTCCACATTAGCCATTCTCAGTCAAATTCACCAAAATCAGTTAAGCCAAACTCTGAGGAAGGTGCTTGGGATATTAAAAAAAACTGTGCCATAGATACAAGTCTTGCTTTTGAAAAGTTTATTTCTATAGGGAAAAAGAAACACACAGGAACTCTTTTATTAATGCGCAGTGAGTGCTGTAACACATACTGAGTGAGGTCTTTCTAGTAAAGAGGGATTTTCATAGTGGAGGCAGATTGTGGCACAGCCAAAAGAACTCTCAGGTTTGGCTGCCTGGAGAAGGAGGGTGGGAACAGAAGTTTAGCTGCAGGTGCTCAACAAATAAATATTTTTAAAACTCCTATGTAAAAAGGTAAATATCAAAAACAAAATGTGAAACACTCATTTTTAGTTGAAGATTAATACCTATGAAGTTTGATTTCATAAATATAACCAAAATAACAACTTTCATTTTCTGTATCCAACTATGAAAAATAAATAAAAGGTATAAGGAGGAAAAATAAGAAAAAAAACAAAGCCAGCAAAAGAGTTTAGAGGAGAGAGGAAGGGAGGGAGGGGGGGAGAGAGAGAGAGCATGAGCAGGACTGGAAAAGAGAGAGACATTAAAACATAAGGGGACAAAAAAAACAGAGGGACCCTGAGAGAGAGGAGCTGGCAGAAAGTGCAGCGCTGCCAGGACATGGCTACAGAGAAATTCTTGAGCAGCTGTTCCAGAAGGGGCACATGCTCAGAAGCATCACACAGGCTCAGGGACACTGACCAGACACAGAGACACAGCTATCACAGAGCAGACAGGCGTTCAAGGAAAACTCATCAAGTGCCAAAAAAAAGGCAGTAAAAAGGGATCTGCCCTGGACCTCAGCAAGTCGCCTGCAAGAGGGTCTGCTTTTCTGAAACTGCCGCTACGATGAGGTCGCACATTGCAGAGGTCAGCCCCTGAGCTGGAGGCTGTTATGCTGGGTGCTCATTAGGTCTCTGGGTCAGGGGATCGCCCTCTTTCTCAGCTGAGGAATAGGGAAACCTTAAATGATTTTTCAGGGCCATGAACACACAATTGGGAGGCCTGCCAACATTTCTCAGGATTCAGCCTTCAGAATTCCTGGAGGAATGGTGAAACCTTTTGTGACTGTAAATCTAATTTCTTTAAAGGAAAAATGTACAGACCCTTCCAGGACTGGTGACCCACTTCTGGTAGCTCAGTCTACATTAAATTATGATAAAAGACTTAGTAAAATATATCCAGAATCAAGAGATTCTTGAAAACTCCAGGCTCCATTCTCCAAATGTGGAATAAATGCCATAATTAAGGTATTATCAAACTGCTTTCCAAACTTATCAAAAAAAAAGTGCTAGGAATTCACAACTACTATAATAGGAAGCACAGGGAGTTTAAATTCATAAAGCTAGGTATTACACTAGGCTAACTGTTAATCCCTGAGGAAAAAAAACAGAGAGATAGTCATTTATGAAATTTAAAACCAAGGATTAACAATTTGAGTTTCTAACAAGAAATCTATACACATGGAATCATATGTTCTATTAAAAATAAGAAAATAATTAGAATTCAATCATTAACTTTGCTATAAAATCTTTCTTTGATGAGGGAAAAATTCAATCCAAGTCAACAATGGATGGGAAAAAATGTGAAAGCAGTTTTACCAACCTCAAAGCAGTCCAATTTCTAGATATCACTGGTGTGTTTAGTGGAAACAAGCAAATGGGACTAATATGTCAAAGAGAATTCAGAATATTTGCACCGTGATTTGGAACAAAAAGTTTAAGAGAAACCAGTAAGCAAAAGGGCACACTTGTCACTGAGTGTCCGCTAGGGGCGCACCTGCAGAATCTCGATGATCTTCAGTTTGGTGTCCATCACGGTCACGTCTTCGTGCTCGGTGGGGCTGGCGGTCTTGCTGGGGTGGATGCTGGGCTGCGCATCAGGCACACTCACAGGGAAGACAGAGCCTCTGCTCAGCACCATCTGCGTCATCATCTCCCCCACCCCATGGATGGTCCTCATGACGTTGTTTCCTGGCACAAGAAATGGTCTTCCTAAGTCAGCACACACAACCCCTGGAGATGCCCAACTGTGACGTGCGCTTTCACCAAGACTAAGGAGAGGCAGTGAAGACAGGGAAGAGGAGGATCAGTCCTGCTCAGCTGTGTGTGTGCAGTGGTACTGGTGTTAAGATACTGCAGACCATTTCAAGATGACAGATTTTACAGAGGAAGTTTACTTTTCTCAGAAAATGCTTTCAAATGATGCACCAAAGGTAAACTGCTAGTACTTCTAATACACACATCAGGTCCTTCTGCAACACATGAAATCCTACCAACTACCTCTCCAATCAGCCCTAACTTTTACAACAATAAAAGAAAAAAACGTTTTAATTTCTAGGACACAGAGAGTTGCAAGTGGAGATACAAAGATTGTAGCCAAGTCCCCCCATAATGAAATTAACAAATGTCTTTTCTCTTGTAAGAGCTTTAAGCCATCCTGCAATGTTTACAAGACAATAGCTACATGAGCGCCCTGGGGGACTGAGACAAAACTCTCTGAAGCCCAAGAGTTTTAGAACAACCCAGCCACATAGTGAGAGCCTGACTCAAAAGAAACAAAAACACAAAGGTAAACAAAAAGCCCAAAGAGCACATTCTTTCCTTTAAAACTAAGAGAAAACCTAAATAAACCCTGTGTTTCACTTGCTTTTAGTGACTTTTGCTTTCATCACAGGTTTTAGAAAGCGCTTAACTAAACAGCTCAGTAACAGACTCTTGCTAGCTGTACTCATATTTCTGAGATATGGTCACCTGATTGTTTTAAGTGTTTTTAGGAATTTGGAGTTGGCTTTGATGGACTCAATCTGGTGACCCTGTCACCTGTGCTTTTACAAGTGCCCAAGAGGTGACTTTTTGTCAGAGTGGAAACCCACCTGCAGACCTTGCCAAGGTCTATTTTTGGAATAAGCGTCCTCCACAAGTCCATGATGTTCACAGAGACACACACAGACCACTGAACGCATCACCTTCCTACACCTCAGACCTGTTCCTTCCGTAAATGCCCCTAATCCTGTCATCAAGAGTTGGATTTGGATCTGGAGGTGCCCCTCCCCATGTTTCCCACCATGTGAACAAACTCTAATTTGCAAAACCCTAGTTTCGGTGATTGCCACGCTGCGTGATGAAACTGGTTTGGTGGCAAGACTGCATAAAAGGAAATGCTGAGTTCTAGCACCCCAATTCTGTACTCACACCAAGGACTTTTCAGCTTTCCTCTCCTAACAGGAAAACCCTGCCAGAGGACTTAAGAAAAAGAATATCTCATCCGGGATGAAGCCTTTATTCTCCAGTACACTTATTCACATGGAAAACCATTGCCTGAAAGTCACAAAACCAATTTTGTGTGAGATAATTACACAAATAAGTTGTGAGCAACATGACTGTGTTCAGTGGAGAGTCCCTCTCTTCCTGTACCTTCTCCTGGAGTTTGGCTTTCTGTTCATTTGTCCATTGATGGAAGTGCATGGCTTGCACCAGGGACCTCCTCCTCTCCTCCTTGCACTGTCTACCATCTGCACCCCCCTACCCCCTTCAAGGGATTTGTGCTCTCCAGCCCTGCTGCTGTTTCCCACTTCTCTGTTCCAATAACAAGCACCAGACTCCAAAAGAATGGTTGTCTGCTTCTCTTTCCAAACAGTGGTCTTGGCTTCGTGGGTGTTCATGGAACGCTGCCTGAGGCAAAGGCCTAAGAATCTGACAAAGAATGCTCCCTTCCCTATGTGGAACATGCACCCCAGAGAAGGGAACTGGAATAAGATGCAATGAGATAAAACCCTCAGCAACAAGAGAAGAAAATTCACTGTAGCAGTCCCTATGGGATTGACAGGCAAATTGTAATCAGAAGAAAACATTCAGAAGACAGCTGGAGAGAACCCGTGGTCCAGACTGCAATCCCCATTGGAGACTGCTATTACCTGTGCACTGTGAAAAGGTGACAGGCTTTCTAAATTCATTATTCCATCTATATGTGGAAGTGATTCAAGCAAAGGAGGTGGTGCCCCAACAGTACTTTAAGAAAACACAAAAGAGAAGCATTTTCTCTAAGGTGGCATATTCCAGACAAATTAAGGTGGGTTTTTATTTTGAAGGCCTGGGAACTTTTATAACATTAACACTTACATAACTAAAAAAGGGGACAAGAAAAAATACACAGAAGTAATTTCCAAGTTTAGACAAACCTGAGGCAAAAAGATTTGAGACAGTTCTCTATGTTCTATCAGAATAACCTCAAGTGGAATGCTGCGCTACCTGGGCTGTGCTTCTCAGCCACAGCCCTTAAGTCTTCCCATCCCCCACTGGGGACACACAGACTGAAAGACACATCTGGTGACTGGCAAAGGGTTCAGTCGCTGATGTTCAATCAGTACATTTATGGACTCTTGATGCCAGTGTGCTTATGTGCTGGCCTCCAAGGGTTGTTCTCCCACTACTAATACAGAACAGGCCCCTTTGTTATTCTCACCTGATTCCCACAGAAATCTCCAGCACACACAGTGCCTGCATCTTATTTAGATTTTCATGGAAAATTATCATTTAATCCAAATGATTATTACAAAGAAAGTTAGCCCAGACAATTCTTTCTCCCAAATATAGATTCTGTCATCAAGAAATTAAGACCCAGAGTCCAGAACCATATTAACATGTAACACATGTTGCCCATGAAAGGGGAGGGCCCATTCCAGTTGTACCACATCCTTACATGCCTGTGGCACGTGGTCACCGCAAACTTCTCCTGACATTTCCATGTATGGCCAACTCAGAGGTCCCAAATTAAAAGATGCTATATTTCCTGGACTTGCTTGATGGTGATGAGAAGTACTTAAATTGTGAATGATGCAGCTTGCAAAACATAAGTCAAACACTACATAAATCACAGACATGCAGAGCTTCCCATAATCATTTTTCCATAGAAAAGTTCTAATTTTAGACTACTGAGATGAGTCAGAGGAGATCAGTCCTCAACATTGCAAAAGAAGCCTCATTCTTAACATAATTAGCAAATATTGACTTAAAACTTTTCAGGAAACTGGATTCTGTGTTATAATAGAAATTCTCTGGACAATCTAATGCCCAGAAATCCAGTTTTTCTATGTTTCATATTAACCCAGCACCCAGGATTTGGATTTATGCACAAAGTGTGCTGACAAATTTTGAAAAAGCAGGAGTCATTTTTGTTAAGTCAAAAGTCAGAAGGAAGGAACTGGTTAGGAAGAAAGGTGGGTGGACTTTTTGGGCTCTTTCCTTATATGATTTTATAGATATCCTTATTAACCCTAATTCCTCAAGAGGACAATCTAAAAGCAAGACAGAGTAATACATCTGGAACTATGACTAGGAATGGTTTGGGAAGACACTGTCCTGTTTCTTAGACTGTTCCCATGAGCCAAGTTTCTGTTTCCAACTTCAAAGAAGTGAAAGTAACAGGAATTTATGTAACACTGAAGTTTCAAAAACCAAAATTTAAATTTTCCTACTCAAAAGTCATTTTACTGCAGGGATCACTATTGTTTTCAACAATTCATAATGGTTATGCTTTTCACTGCTTATAGAAAGTAAAAGAAACTTAACAATCTTGATGGGAATTTTCATACAATTCGTTGGTGCTTTATTTTATTTGAAGTTACCTTCATGCATTATCTCTTTCTCTTATGAGCATGTAAGAATAAAAATGACAATCTGAAATTCCCTGTTGTTTATATTTCAGATATAAATTTCTAAAACATTCCCTACTCTCATAGTAAATTAATTATTCTGTAGCTACTAAAATAAGCTCAATATTTTCTAATAATATAAGCCAAAAATGCATAATCCAAAAGTCATTTTTTATTTTCACTGAAACACATTTTTATATCTGGATCAGAATAAATACATCTGCTGTTATAACATTCATTCAAGACAGAATGATGCCAAACCAGGAAGCCATGCCTCAGGAAGTCTTCCTGCTTCCCATCCCAGATCAGGCAGGTCCTTACAAAACACCTACCCTCTCTAGGACTAGAGCGTTTTCCTATTTCAAGTTCTCTAAAGCAGTGCCTCCTCTTCTGTATGCAAAGAAAACAAAAACAAAGCCAGGATTAAGTTAGTAGTAGAAACAGTAAGAGGTAACATAGCACCTGGATTAAACAGAAGATCAAGATTTAACACCCTGAGAGGCTGGGACAACTCAGCCTGTAATTTCAGCTACTTGGAGGCAGAGATCAGGACTGTAATTCAAAAGTTTAACTCCTGAAAAGACAATTAGACAATTAGTCCTGCCAGTTCCAAGTGAGGTCACAGTGCTTTGGAGGGCTGGGCATCCAATTGCATAGGGCTTTACTCCCCATGCTGGACCTGGAGGGAATTCACTGGCCTCTGCCTGGCTTCTCTGCCTGGATACTCCCTGACTCCTTTCTGGGCTGTGGTGCAATGTCACCTCATATGCTAGACCACCTCTGGCTATCCACCTGAAAGAAGGGCTGCTGTCACTCTCAAACCACGCAACTCACTTTACATCATATGATCGATCTGTGTTATGTGCTTATCATATTCCCTCTCCTCAAAAGTAGCAAGAAAGAAACCAGCTCCAAGGAGACAGGGATCCTGACCAGTTTACTGATCTGTTTCCAACATCTGTAAGTGCCTGATGTATAACAAATGTTCATAAATAAACGCACACGTGAAAGAAAAAAGCAACATAAACAAATGAACTATTAAGAATGAAAGCCTGGTGCCAGTGGCTCACGCATGCAATCCTAGCTGTTCAGGAAGCTAAGATCAGGAGAATCATAGTTTCAGGCCAGCCTGAGCAAAAAGTAAGACCCCATCTTCAAATGAACCAGAACAAAAGAGGCTGGACACGTGACTCAAGCAGTAGAGCACCTGACTAGCAAATACAAAGTCTGGGGTTCAAACCCCAGTACTGCTTTAAAAAGAAAAAAGAGAATGACTTACTTCGGAAGGCTCATGTAAAACTAGACTGCATCAGAGTAAAGGCGCCATTTACAGGTTGAGTTTCTGCTTCCTGTTCTTACTTTCCTTTATACTTTTCTAAACTTTTGCAAAGAGCACATACAATTTCATGTTTCTTCAACTTTTATTTATTAAAAGAAAACTTATTTAAATGCACATTGAGACAGGGGAAATAATGGAAGCCGCCTTATCAAGGGCATGCCACATTCCGTGATGAGGCCAGGCCACAGGCCACTATCCCTTCACCTCAACCGATCTTCCAGCAAGGAGGGTGAATGGGTGGTAGGCCCTTTGGCTTCACATAACCAGACAGCAGCTGAATCTCAAACAGGTCAACTGACGTTAACGTGACCCTTCCCCTGCTCCATACTGCATCACTAACAGGCTTCACAACTGGTTGGAGAGTGCATTAGCACTCAGAGAGCCCAAAAAGAAAAGACCGATTAAAACTGCCCTGAAGAGGTGGAATTGCCCCTTGCTATTCATTATGTAAAGAATTTGCTAACCTCACTCTCAGGTGATCTTGCACAGCCAACCTTTATTATATAAGATGGGCCACACACTGCTACTGGCAGGTTCCTTGTGTTACACAATTCAGTTTTACAGGCAACACTTGTTCAGGAAGCATTCATGAAGTAACTAATATTCCTCTGGCTCCATGCAAGGGACATCAGGGTGGGTAGACATAAGAGAAGTAAGACATAAATCACATTCATAAAAAATGAGAACAAGTATAATGCAGATGAGGTAGCATAGGATAGTACGGACAGTACAGAGTAGCTAAGGACTGGTTTTTGCAGGGGTTGGGGTGATTTTCTTAGGGTGAGAAAAGGGACAAGTCACTGGAGATACACAGTTTTGAGCTAGGTTTTGAATGAAGTGAAGGATTTACACGAGAGAAGCATGATCTTTGTCAAATCACATCACACTCATTTTTCAGAATCTTTCTTGGGGTACAGACTAGGATTTGAACTAGGGCCAGCCTGAACCACAATCCTCCTGTTTTAGGCTTCCTGCAGTAACTGAGATGACAGGCATGTACCACTTGTCAACCAGGCATGTTCAACCAGGCATGTTCAACTAATGTTCAACCATTAGTTGAAATGGAGACTCATGAACAGTTTTTGACCTGGACTGGCCTCAAATGTGAGCCCCTAGATCTTAGCTTCCCAAGTAGCAAGGAGTACAGGCTTAAGCAACCACACCTGGATCACTTCTCAGAATCTTAATCGTAATAAAATGTGTTGTGGATTCTTGTCAGAGTAAAGTTACATATACTACTAAAGTGAGACGTGGGGAACACAGCGTGCTCCAACTCCACGTCTGAAAACAGCTCCCCCAGTGGACTAGCCACCTCACTAACGAGTACGATTGCATCTATAACCACGCTCGCTATCACCTGCTCACAGCAGGACCAACACACACACACCGTAGCACCTCCAGAAGGAGATGTCCTTCCCAAGAGCAATGCCCAAAGAACACCCAAGGACAGAACAGAAAATATGACACCTAATTTTTTTCATTCTAAAAAAACACTGTCTGAATACAACATATTAATAGGCTTTTTACAGACCCCAAGTTTCCAGGAGCTTAGAAACAGAACAAAACAAAAACCCACCAAAAACATGTAACCAAAATATAGCAATGCTATTATTCATCTTTTCAGAATACCAAGTAGACTACTTGGAAGAAAACTATTTCCCAACCCACACAGTGAAGGAGTGTTATTCAAAGGATGATCTAAAAAAGCCATTCATACGAAATAGTGGTTGAATTCTGCATCTTATTTTGGATTTCATCACTGTCTAACACTGATAAAGTCATTTTGATATTCCAAACCTCAAGATTTTAATTTGCAAAACTGATCTTTAATTCTTAACAATAGGCAATGTAAGGAATAAGTGGATTTGCATACTGTTTTTATGACTGAGATGTAACTCATGGTGTTTTTGTGATTGGGATGTAACTCAGTGAGTGCACACATCTCATCTGCAAGGTTTGTGCAGTTCTCAAAAGCGCAGATACAATATAAAGCACGCACCATCTAGATGCTAACCATTTCCACTGGCCGAGAGCTCCCCTGTGTCCCTCCACACAAAATCACCACCAAAGAACATTCTTTTGCTTTCCCACACTGTAGACACAGACACTGGCTGATGTAGTGTTTCGCAGGTATGATTTTAGCCAATGATTATAACCAAGGAGTGCTAGCTGCTGAATCAATGTTAGAGAACACAGGGATTGTAGTTTTTAGCTTCTTAGTTCCTACCTTGACAGATCAGTACAGAATTCCCCTCCCTCATCCTGAAACCATGGCTGGAACCAGACCCTACATACACCATGTTTTTTCCTGTATATATGTACCTATGATAAAGTTTAATTTATAAATTAGGCTTAGTATGAGGTTAAAAACAATAAATGGTAATAAGATAATTACAACAATATAAGTTCAATAAGTTAAATAAAAGTTATTTAAAATTTATGAATTGTTTATTTCTGGAATTTTCTATTGAATGTTTCAGGCAGAAGTG
Source organism: Castor canadensis (assembly GCF_047511655.1). Taxonomy (NCBI): domain Eukaryota; kingdom Metazoa; phylum Chordata; class Mammalia; order Rodentia; family Castoridae; genus Castor; species Castor canadensis. The sequence continues at coordinate 18,343,270 of NC_133391.1, read as the reverse complement.
GAGCACAGATAACTGAAACCACAAGAAGCAAAAATCATAGGTAAGCAGGACTACTATATTTTTGTCAGTGACTTGGATAAAACCAGAGATAGGGTATTTCTCAAATGCAAAGATGACATGAAACAAGGAAGGATAACTAATATACTGAATGACTAGCAAATCCCAAATCTACATCAATTGGTTGGAAACTAATGGGTTAAATTTAACAAGGGGACTCAAAATATAAACAGCTCTGCACTTTAGCCAACTTATGAATATGGCAGTACCCTATATGCTGTAAAAGAGCCAAATTAGAATTTTAGTTGGGTTCAAGTTCAATGGGGATCAATACTACGTCATCTTTACCGAAACACTTACTCAACACTAGGTTGCAATACAAAAGTAAAATGTTCAGGATGCGTGGCTGCCCTTGACTTTGTTCTGGTCAAAGCAGTAACAAATGAGACTTGATTCCAGGCAGGAAGAGATGTTCAAGGGTGGGCTGGCCACTCTGAAACTTAGAAAGAACTGAGTGTGGAAATAATGCCAGACCTCTTTGTGGTTCCAGGGAATAGAAGGCCCACTGAAAATCAGAGGTAGGCATATTTAGGATGACCTAACAAAAGAGAAGTCACGAGTAGAGCTCTGAAGATTAAGAACGGTCTGCCTATTGGTCATTCTAGGGGACTAAGACTCCAGCTGACCACTTGTAATGGGTGTTGTACAAAGATCTGAAGTTCACGTTATCTATGTGGATCAGGTTCAGATAGATGGTTTCTGTGGTTCTTTTCTGTGTTCCTTCTATAAAATTATGAGTTTCAGTAACAAGCCTTATTAGAGGCCCTTGGGGGGACTCTCGAGCCTAGCCCAGTATAGGTCTTACTGTGAAACATCCAAGCCCAGGGCACAGGCAGTATTTATAATTAGAGGCAGTAACTATAGTAGAAAGAAAACAAAGACAAGATGGTCCTCATTAGTCCTTGCACTACCTGGGAGGTCATCCTTAGGCACTGACCTGCACATTAACTCAAAGAGGAGTTGTAGGAAGCTCTTACTGGAGTCAGGAGCGATACTAGGGCCCATTTCTATCACTCCTAGGCAACTTCAGAGGTTTCAGGGTCACCTTGCAGCAAAAAAAAATAGCAATAAACTTCATACTAGTCTATGGAACACACTTCACCCACTGTGTGACAGACATGCTTGGAATACAGATGGCGCATTTGTGTCTGACAAACAAACCTAGAATCAGTCCTCTGCCTCTACTGAGTCAAACTAATTGCAAAGTAATTGCAAAACATAATAAAAATGATTTTATTTATAATCACTGTGCTTGTCACCCGATCGAGAGCACTGTCAGAACTTATGGAGTCACTTTCTCTTACCACATTATGCAGATTATGATGCTCCATGCCCATTACCTTTTCTTGAGGTTTACCTACTCCAGCAGCAAGTGAATAGCTAAACTACTAACTGTTAAGATGATGCATCAAGGATTCCCAAAATTTACAATATGAATCCCTAAAATTTACTAAAATAAAACTACAGAGACAAAATTCCAGGCAGTATTTTAACAGAAACTGTCATTTATCATGTTATCTTCCATTCCTTGTAGTTTTGGAAAGCCAATCTTAAAAGTCTGTAAGTAATTTAATAAAAATCAGATATTTGATTATTCAAATACATATATATTTATGTAAAGCTTGTAATCTGTAGGCTCTCACTAAATACATTTCACTCAATAATACTTTTGCAAATGAAGTAAGTTTATGGTAATATATTAGATATGACACAAGTCAACTATAGCATCAGAAATAGAATTCATTTTCAGTTTTTCTTCTCACTTTCATTCTCTCAGTCAATAAACTTCAATCTTTATTATTGAATAATTTAGGTAGTAACTCAGAGTCATGGAGCCTCTTATACTATTAGAAAAGAAAGATATTTTTAAAAATCACAGAATTAACGAAAGACAGACTCAGGTATATATTTATAACATCAGGGTCTCTATATTCAGATAAAGCATGTCACCCACATTGTCCTAATGATAAGCAAGAGATGAAAAGACAGGAATACACTGCTCAGTGATGGTGATGTGTCCTAGGAAATGTGTCCTTAGGCACTTTCATTGTTGGACAAACACAGCAGAAGGTACTTATAAAACCTGGCTCATACAGGCTACTACATACCTAGGCTGTACAATGTATACTGCTACATACGTGTTCCACTTGTGACCAGGCATCGTACACAGAGCATGACTGGATCTGAGGCAAAGAAGCAGCTCACAGAAACATGTCTACTTAGATTATGGGGAAACAGCAAGAGACAGACTCATGATATCCAGCTCAGGTTATGGAAACCCTTAGGTGCCAATTTAAGCAGTGGAGTTATTATTTGAGGGAGATGATGCGAGCTAAACAGAGGCAGAGAGTGTAATTTAGAAAGATCCTTGATTCTTATGCTGGAATGTGGAGAGAGAGCCAAAGCAGAGTCAGAGAAAACAATCAGAACTCTACTGCAGGAAGGGGTAATAACTCCCAGCTTCAAGAGACAGTTGGGTGTCAAAACTTCTAATACTCATTATTAAAACCGAGGTAACAGCCACTCATGTAGAATGATTCCTTGTTTTAAAAAATTCTTTTTGATCTAACTAATAAAACCAATACAAGCTAAATCAAATCTCTTGGCAAATGTATACTGTTTTACACTGAATTTTCTCGGGAAACTTAGAAAAAAAGTAAAAAGAGTCCCAGGCTAGGTGTAGTGGCACATGCTTGTAATCCAAGCACTCTTCAGACTGAGACAAGAGCACTATAAGTTCAAAGTCAGTCTGGGATACATAGTGAGACACTGCCTGGGAAGACAAAACAGAGTCCCTGCACATGAGGAAGTCATCTTTAAAGAATACAGACTAATAATTATACAAAAGCATCAGACATAGTGCTATATATTTTTAAAGAAGGGAAGGGAAATATAAAAGAAATCTGAATTCAAAATTTCAGAAAGGTACAAGCTATAGGATCTTAAACAACTATATAACCAGTCTAAAAACCTATTTCCTAGCAAAATCATGACCAGAATACCCAACTTGCTTGCCCATGATAGGATTAAAGATAAAAATATGTAAAAGACCTAGTGGCAGGCAAGTGTTCACTGCGAACCATGGACACCCTTCATAAATAATCCTTGCTAATGGTGTGGCAAAGACACAGCTTACAGTATTCCTTGCCTGGATTTATACATGCATTTGAATCTTTAGAGGAATGTAACCTAGTGTAGAATGTGTGTTTGAGATTCTCTGGAAACACAGACAGAAGACTAAGTCCCCGAGGAGAATTCTTTTAGACACCACTGATAACTAAGAGAAAACATGATATTATACAGGCATTTTTTTTCCAAGTTGATAAAGGCTGCCAAGAAAAATAAAAATAAAAAGCAGTACCAAACTCATTATATGTTAAGCCAGAATGGCCTTGGAGGTGCAGTTGCCATAGCACAAAGCTGGGAGAGAAGCAGACCCAGAAGTCACAGAAACCCTCCTGACATCTGAAGAGCAGGGCTCTGGGAAGGACATGCTGCTCGTGCAGGTTTCTGTGGCCTGTGGTTCTGGGGCATTTGGAAGTATGCAGCTTCCAGAATGTTTCCATGTCTAAACTTTGCTATAGTTTTTAATGCCATTTTAATTTTTCTCCCTGCATCACAGCCCTCTCCTCCCTTGGCCCTATCTTGTTTCTCTCCCTTCCCTTCCATTCACTGTAAGAGATCTCCACGGACAAAGTCCTCATGGTTATCCCTTCTCAGAGTCTGCTTCCCGGCAACCCTCAAGCTGCTGAGGGGGCCACTGCTGCTGTCCTTATTTTTAAATCAGCGGAAGAACCTCAAGGCCTTCTGAGAACACGCTCACCTGATACGATGCACATGTGCACAAGCAACATGGAGAACCCGCAGTGTGGCAGACTGTGAACAGGACATGTCTTGCCTCTTCTTAGAGCCTAAAGCTACTCTTGATAGAAGGCATGACTTGAATGGAGGGAAGGTGCAGGGAGATGGGAGGGAAGAGGGTGTGAGGAATAAGATACAGAATGGGGCGAAGGTACCTGATGAAAGCAAAGCGGTGAGGGTACAATAGAACTGCCATCTGAAGGAGAACAGGCCCGAATGCTGAGAAGCAGAATGGTGCTGGGGAAAAACCAAGCTCCGAAATGAATAAAGAGATTTTTCAAATCACAAATGGTACTTGTACCTCTTCCCTTTGCAAGTGAACCATGATAATACTCCACAGTACTGTAAGCTCTATTGCTAACTTAAATCCCTTCTGGAGACCATGGAGGAGCTCAGATGAAAAATTAAATTAAAAAGAGATGAACAGGGGGTAAGTCCTGCAAATGAAGCTCTGGCATCTGCTCTTGGTTTATACTAAGCCTTACTTGTACTAAATCTTTTTCCGTGCTTTCACATCCCCATGTTCACATATACACCTCCTCAGAGTCTCACCTCACATACAGGTAAGTCTCCTCCTCCCTTCCTTCCTCCCTCTCCTTTCCTCTTCTTTTGTTTTTCTTTCTTTCTTTTGTGCTTTTTGTTGCAAGTTATTCTGGGTATTTTGAGTGAACTAAGGATTCTAGTTTCAAGGCATTCTCCCTGACATCTATAAAAGGGGAATCACAGCTATTAACCAGGGGATATGCTTCATGGATATTAGCTAAAAAGAGTGTTTCATATCACATGTTAAAAAGAACGCCACTCAATGAATGAAGAAGAATTACATGTTAATCATTGGAGTTTTGAAATGAAGGAGACTGTAACGATCCAATCAGATTTAGACAAACTTGTAATTTGATGAAGAAGGAAAATATTTTCTGGCAGAATTTTATCTACAAGTATTTCCTTCCCTTCCCACCCATGTAACAATATTAAAAAATGTGTCTGCTGCACCTCCCACCTCAATTTCCCTTCTCCTTCTAACAGCATCTGTGCTTCCAGAAACAGCATGTCAAGGGGGGATCGATCGTGTGAGGTCCCCACAAGGCAGCAACATGAGTTTAACTGTAGAAGCGCCTGGTTCTTTGCCGTTAGGTGGAGAGTCTGCAGCTCTTACTGTTCCCCAAATCTCGTGGGACAGGGTTACTCCTAGACATGTATGCACCCAAAGTACCTCTCGTTACCCTCCCTCCCTCGTGTCCTCCCTTCCTGTGTTGGGCCAACAGGGCTATAAATCACTCAGTGCTAATCCTGTTAGGGCAATGGGATAATTCAGACTGTTGTGGTTGTCTGTATCTTATTCTCTGAGACCAAAGCCCCTTCACCTCCAAACCTGAAGCCTTAAAGGAAAAGAAACTCTACAAGAATGGAATTCTCCATTGATTTCTGAGTGATTTCCCAGTTCCGATATCATAACATGTATGCCAACAAAAGAGATTATCTGGTTACTGACTGAGAACAGGCCTATTGCAGTGCTGAACTCCCAAGAATTTAGAATGAAAAGCAAGGTGATAGATTATAGAAAGAAATTATTCAGCTCTTGTCTGGTCTCTTGGTAGTTTTCTATGCTCTACTGCCTGGTCAAGTTATGGCCAGTTCAAGGACAAGAAGACAACTGTGAAAAGAGACTGTACAGTGGTATCCATACCCCCCACTGGCTCTGCGTACTCAGTGGAGGGTACTGCTACTCCATGTGGGAGGTTCTGATTTGAACACCAGTACCATTCGAATGCAGAGAAGTAGAAGAATATTAAAAGATAACTAAATAGTAAGTCAAGGTAACCATGACCTGCTGTGTCAAGTTCTCTACTTCCACCATACATATAGTGTTCAAATGCAGACAGTGCCCACTCTTAAGATTCGGCGCTAACACATTCCACACTGCTCTTTAGAAGGACACAAGAGTGGGACTCACATTCCTGCCCAACAATTTAAATGACTCTCTGGTACTCTGTTGCCCAGAGTAGGGGAGGGAGGACTTCACTATTAGTAAAATCTTTGGCTTGTATTTTCTTTGGCAAGCATAAAAAGAAATGTATACTTTTAAGTGTAAAGCTTTAAATGCATGCAAAGAGTATCCAAAACACCCAATTGATCAGCTGTGTGTAGATTTCCTTTTAACTTCCATACATGACATAATCCTTCAACCCAAAAGATCAATTACACCAGGAATGGAGCCTGTGCATTTCAGTCACTGAGAGCAAATGTTAGGTATTAGGCAAAGCAAACTGACTCAGCAACATAGCCTGCAGAGAGTGAATGCATTTGTTTGAAAACAGTATTTCTATTCTGATGTGACTATGTAGCCAATGAAAGGTACTGCATTGACAGTTCTGAAGATTAGAATCTCCTGTTTTGCTACAGCAGTGGCTAGAGCAGCTCCAGCTCCCCATGTCTCCTTGTGAATTTGCCTCAATAATCTTCTGAATACTCTAAAGCACAGAAGTGAAAGCTGCTCTGAAACTAGCAATTTCTGCAATGGGCCTACCCAAAGCCACTGCAATGGCAAGACGCACAGCCTGGGAGCTGGACTCAGACTCCAAGCAGCTGGAGAAAGACAGCAGCTACCAGGAACACTGAGGTGGGCTGCACTATTTGGGAGGATAGGAAAACTTTCAGAATTGCCACTTTCCAAGCCAGCCATCCCCACAATCTCGGACGCTAATCAACGACATCTAAGCCTCCAGGATTTTCCAGAAAAACAAAGAATGCTGCATGTGCACACTCTATTTAAGTCTGGCGCCACGGAGGCTGGTGCAAAATGGAACTCCAGGAGCTCAAAACCTCTGCCTTCTACACACCACCTTCTCTTCCTCTCCCCTGCATCCAGTCTGCCAAACACGTTTGTTTGCATGGCCAACCTCAAGTGTGCTAGAGGAGAACTAGTAAGGGGTAGGCAAGTAAAAGGGACCAAAAAGGGTATTGTGTGAAATTTTCCAGACATGCTGTAAGCACAGAAAACTGTATCATTTATTGGAATGAACTTGTTTATCTAGCAATGGTGTTTATAAAATTACTTTTTTAAAATTGTACTTCACAAGTGACTTCCAAGTAAAAAATAAAGAAAACCAGGAAAACACAATCCAAATCATTTGACCACAAAAGAGCAGAAGACACACTAGGTAGTGTAATGTGGCCACACTGCTGTCACTCCTGTCACTTGTCCTTTAACATAAAAGTCTTCCTACCATGCCCCCTACCAGGTACTATCCATAATCTCAGATTTCCTCTCTGGCCTCAACCTCTATCTCATCCTGTACCCCCAGATTCTTCCCATGCCTGACCATCAGGCCTCCACAGTGGTGACTGCAAAAATATGTTCCTCTTATTTCTTCTGAAAAGAACTTACCACATCTACCAGAACCTTGGTTGAGAATTTACAGTCTAATGGAGCCTAGCTATACTAACACACCTAGTAGAGTTGCAAGATAATTCTTCAAGCTTGAATTGCCACCTTGCATAAAACCTACCTGGCTAATGAAGTTATTTACTTTTTACTGTGGTTGTTTATAAAAGCTTTCAAATTTATGGGAAGAGTTGCAAGGCTACTGCAAAGATCTCCTATGTACCCTCCACCCAGATAGATTCACAAATCCTGCCAACTTTTGTCTGTCTTTGTCTATACAGACGCATTTTTTTTCTGCACTATTTGAGAGTTACTCCCAAACATGATGCATTTTCAACCCTCAGTTCCTCAGCATGTATTTGCTAGAAACAAGTTCACTGTCTTACATACTGCAGTAAGTGATGAACCTCAGAAAGTCTAAAGGATACAGTAGTAGGCCTACAGCCCATACTCGAATCCCATCAGCAGTGCCAACAATGGTTTCTGTAAAGACTACTCATCCTGACTCAAGGCTGTGCGCTGCATTTGTGGTTCTACCTCTTTCATCTCCTTTCATCTGAGCAGCTTCTCAGCCTGAATTTCATGGCCCTGGCATTTTTATGCATACAGGTCTTCATTCTCCACTCAGCAGCAAAAGTGGCCTGACCACATCAGTTCCTTCTGGAGTCCCTGAAAAGGTTGTCCATCAAACTCAGAACAAACATCTGCCTTCCCTGGCTCTGTGACCACACCCCCAACGGTCCATCACTGTCCATCACAGCAGTACCTATTTATTTATGTTATTTGACTGCTTCTCCTGGGGGACAACAGCAGAACTTTGTCTATTGATTGATCGATTGCCCTCCCTACGGGTAAAGAATTCATTGTTAAATCCCAGAGACTAGAACAGTGCCTGTAATGCAATGGTTCTCAGTAGATTCCAAATGAATAAATTAATCAACAGTTCTCTGAGAGCTAAAAGGATGACTTTGGTATCAATAGTGATTGTATTTTACTAGAAAAAATGAAAATTATGTTTTACAATGTGTGAGGGCTGGATATGTAGCTCAGCGGTAGAGCACATGCTTAGCATGCTTGCAGCTGTGGGGTTCAATCCCAGAACACACACAAAATGTATCCTAGAGGACAGATGGTGACAGGTCAGCCTAACAAACAAGATGTTAGCAAATGTTCACAGAAAAAAACATTATCTTTTAGGATTAAACCCCATTAGTAGACTGTAAGCACTGAGACCAAAAGTCAGAATCAACTTCTAGCTTTTGAGGAATGGTTTAGTTTAAACTAGAGACTGCAGAGGCATCCTAGCAGGAAGAGCCTTTACTATGGTGTGTTCTCTGGGACTGCTAAGGAGTCTCTCATTGGTGAAATGCCAGCAGCAGAGTCAATTTTGTTTTTATTTTTGTTCTTTGAGACACAGACTCACAATGTAGTTCAGGGTGGCCTAAAACTTAGGATCCTTCTGCCTCTGGTTCCTAAGCACTAGGATTATGCACATGCACCACTAATGCCTGACTTCACATATTTTAATTTTTAGAAAATTGTAAACACACATAAAAGATGCAAGAATAGTTAATAACACCATACCCTTTCCTTTTTTTCTCCATTGTCTTTCTGGTCCTGAATACAGGCTACATATAATCTCAAGAGATTTCTGTTCTGGACAATTTCTGTTCTGTCCTCTATTTCCACAATGCCTTCTTGCTTTGTGACTTTAAATATGCATTCGGTTGCTTTTTCTTGGCTGGTCTCCAGTTGTTCATATAGTGTGTCTTCTTTGCCTTCCTTCCATTTTCCCACCATCTCTGACCGTTGCTGTCTGTTTATATCACGATCATTCTCCTCATCATCATCATCCTCCTGCCTTTCTTCAGCCTCCCCTATTGTATTTTCACTCAAATCTAGTCACCCTGTGACATCTTACAATTGTCTGTATTTATGAAACTATACAAATGAAATCTACCATTTTATTCTATTTCCTTCCTGAGTTCAATCAACTTTCATTTCATTTCTTCTTGCAGTCTGGTCCATTTCTGAGCTTAGTTTTACATAGCACCACGTTTGCTTGAAGGAACTTAATTCCCTTTAGGGGGTCATGCTACAGTGCTCTTCTGCTTCATGGTTGCTTTTCAACAGGGAATTTCCATCAACTGCAATGTTTTGTTTTTCCCTCTGTTTGGTCTCACAGTAGCTTAACCCAAAGGAGCACTGACGAAGCCTGTGCATTTCCTGAGCAGGGCTGACAATATGGTGGTTCACAAAAATCTCTGGTTCAAGAGCTCCCTCTCCTGACAGAGTCATGAAGTGCAGTTTCTTTACAGAGTGGCTTTCAGTTGAGGGGGGAGCAGTATGCTAGAAGCCCCCCGTGTGGGTTCCTTGCTCTTCAAGCACAACACCTGGAAGGCCCTTTTTCAGTATTTCCATACTTCTCTCTCTGAGTGATTTCCACACAATCCCCTCTTGTCTGTCTGTCTCTCTCTCTCTCTCTGTGTCTCTGTCTTTCTCGAGAACCAATACCTGGCCTGCACTGCAAGCTTATGAAGTATGGCCACTGAGAACTAACGTTTACTTTTCTGCTTAAAGTAACTGAAGCTGGTACTGCTTTCTGGCCTCTAGTTATGCTGAAGGTAAGGGACTTATGTAGTTTAATTTGGTTCTTATTGATTTGCAGTGTTTTGGACAAAGTAAAAGGGACTGAGATTGAGGCAGTAGTAATTAATTACTTCAGCTTATCTGTAAGTACCTCATTTATAATTCTTAATCAGCTACTTCTTCCTCACGTCTGGAATTAGAATTCTGTTTTTTCCCTTTTTATTCTGTAGTGGGTACTGTGATGGATATTAGTGTGCTCTACCTATAACTCCTCTTCAGGGCAATGTCATCTCTTCCCATAGCTGCTGGGCATTACGGATGATGTGCCCCACACCACACATGACTCCTGGCCATAGGGATCTGCCTTACCCAAGTTACATGCCCTCCTCCACAATGATGCCAGCAGCCAATGGCTGGCTGATACACAGACTCAAAGGTTGGTCCGTTTGCCTTAATGTGTGACAATTCCAAAGGCCACTTCAGCTCAGAGCTCCCTATAGAGTCACTGCATATGAACTTCTCTACCTAACCCTACCTACCTCACAGGTGTATATCCTGAGCACACATTTCAATATACCTCCTGCAAACAATTCTCTGTCTCAAGGTGCTTTCAGGTATCCAACCTAAGATGATCACCATTGAGTTATGAGATAAGTAATGCTGTAAGTTCACAAACATATTGTACACATTCACTTACTTCTCTCAAGGAAATGAGGGAGATGCCATTATTATTACCATCTTACCTCACACAAGAAAAGAAAATCACAGAGGAAATGTTAGTAAGCTGCCAAACTGTAAAGGCGGGATTTGAACCCCTGCAATGACAGGATGAGGAAGTCTGTTCTCACCTCCACTGCTCTCCTCCACTTCTAACCCTCCTCTCCTTCACCTCTCCTCTAGCACAGTCCCTGGCTGGCAGGCTCTTGCCCTTTTCTGTGCCATGTTCTGAAATAGCCAGCCTACAATACATACCAAGTTGATCTCAAATGGAAGCGGTCTGATTGGTCTACCACCTAATATTTTCTCTAGGAGATGGACCATGACATTAGTTGGTAATGATGGAATTTGATCTTGTGAATTTGTCTTTTAAAACTTTAGCATCAGAAACAGAGAAGCATGTTTATAAGTCCACACTGTCTTTACTCAGCCCTACCATAGGATTAATGTCATTTGTACCACACACAGGTATGAGTAGTTAAGGTCAACAACCACTTCTCTATGGATGTGTTTTTTATCTTACTTTGTAATAACAAAAATATAGTATTTCTCAAAAGTTCTTACCTCCTTCCTGAAATTTGCTTAATCTCTCAAAATATGATGACATGGGGACCTGGACAATATCTAGGATGGCCAGAAGAGTTCTTGTCAGCCTTAATAACTCACTGAAACTGTAAAATCCAAAGTAAATAAGATTCCGAGCCAGGTGAACCACCTTAATTTAAAAAAGAGGAGAATAGGTAGAAAGGAAGGACATTACAGAATGACACAACACTGGCATTTAGGTAATCTAAATTAGTTCAGGTATTTCTAAATTTCCTAATACTTTTACCCCAGGAAAAGCAGCCACTTAAACAGTGATTCACTCAGATCTAGAATTAATTTATAAGATGCTGGGTGCTTTAAGATGGTTGCAAGAGTTTACATTTGAATTATTTACCTCCTAATCAAGTTTTACTCATTAAAGTCAGAAGAATACCACCTAATAAATAGTTAAATTAATTAATAAGTATTACCCATAAAATTTGCAGAAACACACATTTATTTCCCTATGCTGCAGTGTGGTCTGCTGGATAACACAGGACACTGTGTTATGAGAACTGGCCTTCACCATGTGGCTCCAGTGTACAGTGTCCATGATTAACTGCCAAAACATGCTGAATAGTTAAAGGGAAAAATCTTTGCTGCTCAATGTATCTATTTTTTGACAGGGGCATTTAATTATTGCATGAACAATTGTTTTAAAATACCTCAAATGTGAGTTTATTTTTTTCTTTGTCCCCAAAAGGAAAGGGCTGATTGACAACTTCTTTCAAGTACTCCTCAACGAATTCCATCGTCAGTGCAAACTTCCTCTTCATATCATTTCGGGAAGAGTCTGTGATAGAATCGTATCTGTGAAGACAGAAGACAGAGCAAGTTAAATGGTATGTAATCTCTTCAAAACAGAAAGCCACATACTCAGCTTCCTTGGCTGCACACCCTGGATGCACAGCTCATCTGTAAAACGGGGCTATTGTGAAATGAGACGACACAGGCAAACACTTAGCTTAGAGTTCATATTAAGCATATGACAAATTGATATTTATTTCAGCTTATTGGCTTCTAGAAAGATGCTTCCTGATATCACTAAAAGTTGTCATTTTGCCCTGCAAAAGGAGGAAGATGAACAGTCTAGTGAGAACACACAAATGCCTTTCTATGAATTTTGCTTCAAAATTGAAGACATTTGACTTTGAGTTCTGCTAAATTTAAAGTCCTCAAAAAATATTTCTAAACATACTCATGAATGGTGATCTTTGTGGGGATTTCCGTCCAGAGCCGAGCATAGCGAACAGGAACCACCGACTCCTGGGGATCACGGTCAACATGCATGTGGAGCATAAGGCGACAAAAGGACGCCCTGAGGTCAAAGGGCAGGCTCTCGTCAGACACACACCGCAGGATCAGATCCACAGACAGCTGGGTAGAAATCTGGTTGATGGCCAGATACTGCCGATCCAAGCACATTCTTGCAAAGAGGTTTAGCTGGTACCTTACAAACATTAAATAATTTACATTATTTGTCTCACCTGGATGAAGTCTGCAACCACCTCAGAACCAGTCAACATCTACCTTTAGGATGCCTGTATTTCCAAAGATTTGTGAAACTCAGTTAAACGCTTTTGGTAGTTGGCTGAGTGATCAAATGACAACACAGACATGAAATTGCCTCTGTGTCCCTTCACTTCAATGTCTCTTACACGCTTAGCAATGTATGTCTGTTGTAAACTGTTCTGAGGCTCTCAGTGCTCTGATCGTGGGAGACTATGAACCACAGCTCACACAAAACCCTCTCTCTACCTTCCCCAGTCTTGCTCAGATGGGCTCTGAAATCTACACAGTAAGTTTGGCCCCACTCAGTTCCCAAACCAAATGGCACTGGTATTCTTGGATTCTCAGCCTCTGAGATGACGACTAGTTTTCAGTTTTGTTGCTATAGCTATAGAAACCAGGGAATACTAAGCCTTCCTCCAATTCCTACCATTTGGTGTCAACTTGGCCCTAGGGTTCTGCCTTGGTTTTATCCCATAGACTCAAAGATGCCAGCTAGGCTCTTGCTCCCAATATATTGAGCACTGGGAACTGCCTTCAGTATTTCTGCTGCCACATGCAAGGGAAGGTTCTTAATTACACACTCTTTTTTTTTTTTTACTGGGGTTCTCTTACACCCCAGGTGAGTTATAATTCATAATCACAATACACTAAACTATCATGAACATCCCCTGCAGCCACCCTGAAGCTAGCTCAGCTTCCTCCCCTACCCTGCTCCACCTCTGTCTCAATACATAACCTAGTTCCTAACTGTCTCTCATCTGCCCTCCACAAACTGACCATAGGAAGAAACTCTTTGCTGTAAAAACATCCCAAACTAGTGAAAAATCAGAAAACATATGTGCCAAGCACAGATATTAACTTTTATTCTGAGTATTTTAAGTACTCTTTAACACTTCAGCTAGCCTTATTCTGCCATGATTTTTTAATTTTCCTCTTTAGCGATATCTAACTTTTAGAGGTTTCAGAAGATCAGTTCTCCATGAATACACAAGATGGAGAATCACAACTCTGTACCACACTTAACCTGTAATAGGTAAGAACTTCTAAGTCAGCTTTGGTGCCTTCCTTTGCTTCCTGAGCTAGGTGCCTGATGGCTTTGCCGTGAGGTTCCTTGTTGCTGTCAATCCAGTAGAGCCAAACTTCCTCATCGTCAATGTCATCAGAAAGGATGACACTCTCCATGGGGTTGTCCACTTGCATTGAGACCAGCCTTGAAATCAGTAAGAGATGCAAACATGTATTAAGAAGCACACTGATGACTATGGTTTTCATGAGTACAGTGCTCACAAAAGAACAAACAGAGGAAAGACGCCTGAGTTGGCAGGCTTACTTGGTTTGAATGAGAATGTCAGCATTGCCAGGACTCAACATAAATTTACAGATGAGTTCTTGTGTGACTGGGATAGCAGTGGTGTTAGACACGCACAGATCTGACAAATAATCCAAAAACCTGCAGAGAGAAAAACATAGTTAAGTGAACAGTCAGACACAGAAAAATCATCACAACAAAAATATAATTAGAAAGAAACTAATTTTGATGCATTTTTACTATTGCTTCCATGTAGTCTTTTTCTAATGTGTTGCTCATCTACTGCAAGTTAGAAACAAAATTGAATATTTGATTCTGGTTATTTAATACTGTTGCAAAAAGGATATGCTCATCTCTATTTATTTGATGGCATTCATCCCTCAGCACTGTGACTTACGTTAAGAAAGTCACCTATCTGCTCTAAAGTAAGAGGCCCCAGAACCAAGTATCAGAGCAGAAACAGATCAAAGCTAATGTACTGAGTGTCACAGAGCCAGAGCACATGCTTAAAGTGTTGGTGGCCTGGTCTAGAGACACCATTTCTACCTTCGAGCATGTAATTGGGCACTATGCAGCTGAGAAAACATCACCACTGTCTTTGACGTCTCAGTGTTCATTTCTCTGATAGAAGGCAACATGGTGCACACAAGAGAACAGAAACCCTGAATGACTGATTCACATTCTACTCCTGACTCCTGTGCTATTCTTAGCAGGATGCTCTTCAGGCTTCTGTGTTCTCATTTCTAAAATGTGGCCATGTAGCTCAGGGGTAGAGTAAGGGCTTGGAATGTGTGAGGCTCTGGGTTCAATTCCCAGAACCAAAAAAAAAAAAAATACAAAATGAGGGCTGGGCATAGGGGTGCATGCTATAATCCTAGCACTCAGAAGGCTGAGTTAGGAGGATCTCAAGTTTGAGACCAGCCCAGGCTACACAGTGAGACCCTGTCACTGGAAAAAAAAAAAAGAATAAAGATAAATAAAAAATAAAATGTGCATACAACTATGCATTTCATGAAAATGTGCATCTTGAGATGAGGTATATGAACATATTTTTGAAGTCACATATAACTTATCAGAGTGAAAATCAAACACATTTAAACACCATCTAGGGCTGGGGCACAGCCCAGCAGTAGCACAGGCATGAGACCCAGGGTTCAATGACCAAGACCATAAAAACAAACAAATAAATATCAATCTATAAATATAAGCTCTGATCTCCTACATGTTAAAAAAATCTTTTGTTATTACAGCAATAAAGACAACAGAGTTGCCATGAAAGTCAGTGCTACAAAAGAATCCTAACTTTGAAAAGCCCTGCAAATAAAACAAAATGCCACCACCACCAAGAACAGAACACTGCATGAATCACTTCCAACCTTGGCTCCCGATTTCTCCTGAGCAGGCTGACAAACGTCTCTATTTCCTTTGCTGTGATGTGTTTCTCTAGGAGTTTTCTGTTATTGTGCAACAAAGCTGTGATGGTGTCTTCTGCCAAGATATCATACCCAATCTGGGACTGCATAATACAGAAATTCTTAGCGATGTACTCCTGCAAAGAAGAAAGACCGTCACAGACACCACCAGACAGACTGCAGATAGCAGGTCCTTGAGGGCCAACAGCTTGGATTAATTTATTCATAACAGAAAACTCACTAAAAGTTTTGTCAAAAGAAAAGCAAGTAAATAATTCTTCAATAAATACAGCTTTTTGAGGAAGGAAATGATAATCTATCAGAATATATCATTTTAATTATAGCAATAAGTTATGTTCTAGAAATGAGTTTTAATATGGATACTTACACTCTTGTATCTGGGAAAACCAAAAGTAAATCTAATAAAAACAACAGGTGCTTATTTCACAGTAACTAATCAAGGTCCTTTTTCTTACTCTCACCAAAAGTCATGACCATTAGTTTAGGCAAAATTATAGAAAAGAAAAATGGCTGTCTTGACATTTCAGTAATGAGATATGAGATCTAGACAAGTTCCCAGGAGGACTTGCATTGACTTTTTCTAGTACACATGCTACCATGATCCAAAAATGATGGTTAAATTTTAATATACTTCTTATCACTAAAAAGTAATCTACTAAGATAACGCAATTATTCATGATATTAATCAGATCCATTAATCCAATAACTATTTCCTGAAGGCCTCAAACATTTCAGGTGCTATTTGGGAGAGTGGGACTATGGCTATAACTAGATAGATAAGCTGATCATTTGCTATGTTTATGAGTGAAATGAAGTAAACAGAATGATGGGAGATGCTGAGGAAGGGGCATGTGAGCAAGACAGAGATGAAAAGGAAAAGAAGCAGAAGTTGTGGAAAAACCTGGAGAGAAGCCATCTAGGCAGTGGAAGTAGCAGGTGCAAAGGTCTTGAGGTAGTGGAACCAAGCCTATGTGGCCACTGTAGGTTGAGGATACCAATGAGGGGAAAGAGTCCAAGTTAGACAGGTGGGTCAAAAGAGTCCTGTGAGTCATGGTAGAGGGAAAAAATATTACAAGAGAAAGTCACTGGGAGTTGTAATCACACATTATTTAATCTGTTCCTTATTCTTCATATTAACTATCCTATATTCCAAATTACAATGGCTCATTTTTTACATTCTGTATACAAGCAACACATTTCACGCATGGAACTGGTAGACATAACCCTTCCACAATCAAATACCTTCTAGTTCTTGGGGATTCTCTTTGAGAATGCATCTCTGTTTCTATGATGGGAGAATTTATTGATTAGAAAGTGGTTTTGCCTTAGGAAAAATTTACTGGAATGTAACTATTCCTTGAAAATGGTATTGGCTGCACAAATCTAATTATATTCAAGGCAGCATTTTGTGGCCTTTCAAAGTAAGTGATGGCTTTATTATTGGGTAGCCAATTAAATAAAGTAGATGTCGTCTCATACTGTGTCATTTTAAAGACATGCATTGATTTGCACACTTTTATGACTGTTGTAGTCATTCTATGGTATAAGGCAAACTTCCAAGATGTTGATAAATAATTAAATGAAATAGGAGGTGTTATCAAATCCTATAAATAATAATAAAACAGAGACTCAATATTACAGATGTGAGTTAGCACTAAATCATGAACTATAAAATACAGATAAAGGAAAACAAGGTAATTAATGCAAAAAAACTAGAAGGTTTTTCTGTTTACATTTTAAAATCTTGTTCAAAACAACTAGAGAAAGCTGCTTTATGCTTAATGCAAAGCATTCATAATTCAACAGAAGTAAGAAGAGAGTTGTCAGTTATTGCTAAGATTCAGCAAAAGCATGTGTGAGAGAGAGATGAGGGGAAATGAATCCAACACTCCAGGAACACCTGGGCATCTCAATTCTTCTGTCAGCTCAGGGACTTCGTCCTGGGAGGAAAGAGTGAATCACCCACAGCTGAATACTGCAAAATCCCAGAAAGCAGGTTCCCAAACCGCCAAATATTTACCTGGGGGGGGGATGTGCGTGTGTGTGTGTGTGTGCGTGCGTGTGTGTGTGTGTGTGTGTATGTGCACGTGTGTGTGTGTACACATGAATTTACTTGTCAGAGGGACGGTGTTTGCAGAGCACGCATCTCAGCATGCTAAGCCTGAGCCCCCAGGTAAGACCAAGGAAGGAGTGAACAAGAACTGAGAGTGCCAGACCTGGAGACACTGAGAGGGGACGCCAGACAAGACATGCTCTGTGGGGAATGCACTGGGGACCAGCAAATGGCCAAGCCCAAGGAGAACAGGTAATGAAGCCCAGGGCGAGGTGTGGAAAGGGAAGGGAAGGGACCCTCGACACCTTCCATCTGAACACAACTGAGGGTGGTGCCCGCCAACTGTCCAGCATTGAAAACCCTAGGTTACCTCTGGAGAACTGGAATGTTTTCCTGTTAATTCATTCTCCACAATCCAGTGTCACTTATATGTGTAGGTGGCCTGTCTACGGAAATATAGTAATTCCCTCATGTCCTCACAGGACACATATCAATACCCCAGTGGCTGCCTGGAACCGTGGACAGAAAAGAACCCACATTAACTTTTCTCCTCTTCACTCCCATGATAAAGCTTAATTCTCACATTAGACATCATAAGAGACTAATAACAGTAAACAATAAAAATCAAACATTTATAGCAATATGTTAAAATTGTATAAAATATATATATCTGTATATTATTCCAGACCAAGAGAAAGGAGGACAAGTGAAGCCCACTGGGCAGCCTCACTCTAGACCTCCACAGAACGAATAAAACCCAAGACCCTCGTGCTGGGAGCACTGCCAGTGCTGACATTCTGAACACCTGAAAGCCGTTCATGCCATGCTATAACTTAAGTCTTCTTGCAGGGGAATGCTAGCAACTCTAGTCCACTCACCATCATACAGGAAGGCAATGCTGTTAGAAGGTGAGTTCTAGTGGCAGTATCTTACAGATGCTGAGCACTTAAGGATTGGGGTACGGTGTCCCCTTGTCATCTTACCACATTAACTTCTGGTTAATCTGTTTAACATATTCTTTTTAGAACTTTCTTAATCTCTAAGCAGAACCCCAAAGCCAGCATTTTAACACAACATAATCTCCCTAATGCAATTTTTTTCCCTTGTCAAAACACTTTCAAGCTACCGAGAGACAACAGTGTGACGATTAAGAACATGGGTTTGTGTTCACACACTGAATCCATTCTTAAAACCATAACCTTGGGGTGAGGGTGTAGCAGAGAGGTAGAGCATTTGCCTACTTTGTGCGAGGCTTGGGGTTTGATCCCCAGCACTGTAAAAAATAAACAACAAACCAACAAAAAACCTGTAACTCTCGATAAGTTATTTAACCTCTCCATGCCTTAGTTCTCATCTTAGCTCAGTACGTACCAAGATGAGTTAATTCACAAAAGTTGCATTGGGATGAGCCTGGAATGAAGTAAGCACTCAGTGGATAGCAATGACCACTAGCAATAACCTTCACTCTCTAGGCCTGACCCTCAGCCCCCAGGCTTATGCCTTCAGCCCTGTCTCACACCTTTCTTCCTCAAGGACTAAACCCAACAACAAAGCACACTGGCCATGCATTTGACTCTGCATGGGATGAGGGAAACATGGGAGCTCAATGTCCAAACGATACTAAATTTTAAACAATTTTATGTTAAACATTTATGTTATTGAATACAATGCATAATTACATACCTGAAGACTAAAGCAGACACAGCTGTTCACAACCTCCAGGTCTATCTCTAGACCCACCAGTGTCAGCCTCAGTCCTCCACAGCTGAGACCGTCTTGGGGCCACAGTGCCCATCCTAGCTGTCATCATTCTCTCTTCCTAGGACCCTCTTCCAAAATGCTTGCTTTTGTACAATTTGTGAAAATGACACATCCTACTTGGTTGCTTCCATCCTCAAGTGTCTGCCCAGGGTCCTGAGTCTCCCTCTTGTGAATTCCCACCCTGCTATCCTTTGTCATTCCCTCCTTACTCTCCTTCTCCCTCCTGCATGTTTCAGATGCACATGACACACCACTTCTACTGCACACTTCACTGCTTGGCCCACATGTGGTAAGGCTATACCTAACAAACCTCAGGCAAAAAATGCTTCATCCCTCTTCATCTCTTTTTACATAACCAATCCCATAGGCCTTCTGCTCAGTGGGCACTAATACCATACAGGTCAGGACTCAGGACATGTAAGTTATCAATCTAGTTTCACGTGGAACAATAAACACCTATGTGCTTCCACCTTTCCTTGCAAGGTGGAAATCCCTATTCCTATCTTCTTCGCTTTGCACTAGCCACTGAAGGACTCACACTTGACCGTGGAGTGTGTTATGGAAGGGACACCCACTGACCTGGTTTTTGCGGTAGTCCTGCTGAGAGTGCCGCAGGACACGGTAGCACAGCCGCAGCATGTACTTATAGGGTGCATAGCGCTGGTCCCCCAGGTCTTCGAGCCTCAGCATTGAGCCTTCTCCAGCTTTCTCCTTGAAGGGTGCTTTCAGAATGCCAAATACCTATCAGGAACAAAAAGAACCACCTATACTGATGAACAAAGGTGCAACTTTTGCAACCTATTTTAATTTTTTTTACAAATAAGAACACTGGACTCAAAACATTTTTGCAATATTTTGAGGAGAATTAATGCAAAGGAGGGAAGAGTGTTCAGGACACAGGACATTATACCAAGGAACCAAAGAACGCTGCTCAAAGAACTCCCTAAATTGAATGACAAAAACATTATTTAAATGAAATACTTAATTTTATTTGTAAACTATAACTTATTAAAATGAGAAATATAAAGATGTTGGTACCAAACTACACATACATATTCAGATGAACTAAAATATAATTTCCATATACTTCATAGTTTCTACTATCATTTTTCAAAATCAAAATAATATAAAGGAGACACTCACTTTTTATCTAAAACTTACGTGGCAAAATTGCTTTCAAATGTTGATCTTAACTCTTTCTACGGTCTGTTCAGCAAGAGGAAATAACAATTCTAAGCATACATACACCTAATACCAGAGTATCCAAATTAAATTAACTCTTTCTAAAAAGTGGCTCCTACCTATAATCCCAGCTGCTCAGCAGGCAGAGACTTAGAGGATTGTGATTTGATAGGGAAGACATGATTCAAGTCTCAGCAAGACCCCATCTAAAAAACAAGCAGGAACTGATGCTACACCTCAGACATGTCAGCTATGTGGAAAGTATTAATAGGAGGATCATCATCCAGGCTGGCCAGAGCAAAAAGGAAGAATTCTATCTCAAAAATAATCAAAAGCAAAAAAAGGGCCAAAATGATAAAGCACCTGCCTAGCAAGCACAAGGCCCTGAGTTCAAATCCCAGTGAATCCACTGTTTGTGGTATACAAAGATGTGGTGAAAGCAGTGAAGACACACCATATAACAAAAGGCCATGTGGGCAGCTGGTGGTGCCTGGTGGGTTAGATTCCTGTAGGAAAGTCAGAGGTCAGGAAGCACTTGGAAGGCATTGAGGAATGTAACTTACTCGTCTCACAAGCATAACTGCAGACAGGGTTACCTGTAGAAAAGCCACTAGGATGAGGAAAGTGTCTATGACAGACCACAGCCTGGGATGAGCAGTGACACAGGAAAGCAAAGCAGAAAGAAATTATCCTTCAGGGTTCATGAAACACAGTATTACATTTCTCCAATAATTCTGCATTCACTAAACCTGGATTTTTATTTTTATAATTACGAAATCAAAGATTTAACATATGTTGGTCAAAATATTAATAAATCATTCAGGGTTCTTATAGTCCTTGAAATCAAATGCTTCATATACAAGAATCACTGATGTCAGAAAAGATTTTATACTATTAGAATTATAACCTTCTGTTTTATTTGATAAAAAACTGACTTTATATTTTCAGACTGGTTAAAGATATTAATTTCAATGTCTACATTTTCCTTTCCCAAGTCAGCAAGGACATGTATGTCAATGACACCCTTTTTATGTTTTAAGTATCTTCCTTGATTCCATACTTAAGTAGTGCAAAATCCCATGACTTTAAATAGCAAATCACATGATAAAAAGAACCCATGAAGGCAGGGACATACATATATGCATCCTATGAGGAAATGGATCGATTTACTGGCACGTATGGCTTGTGTCAGGAAGACACAGTAGGGATCTGCTCTAAACTTCCAGGAAAAAGAGAGTGAACACTGCACAGTGCACCCAGGAGCTGAACAAAGCTTCCCTACTTCTCTAGAGGGGAGACAGAAAGGAGGAGGAAGTAAATGAAATGGTGTTTTCAAGCTCACCTGGAAATTCTACCAAGAAATATTTCCAGCAGAGTTTCTAGAGCTAATCTGCCCAGGTATTTCTGGAAGGCTGTGATGGGCTGCCTCTAAGACAGCCCCAGTGGTCTCTGCCCCCTAACATCCACATTCATATTCTCTCCCCTTTACTGTGGGCTGGATTCATTAACTTGCTTCTAAGCACTCCCAGTGGAGCTGAGAAGACATGACATCTAAGACAAGGTTGTGAAAAGGCTACGGCCCCCATCTGGGTGTCTGCTCTTCTCTCCTGGGCCACTCACTTCTAAGGGAAACAAACCACCTTGTGTGCAGGCAGCATTGTGAGAGGCCATGTTGGTGAGCCAGGACACAACTCTTCTCCCAGTTCACCCTGGAGATGACTGGAGCCCCACCTAGCACACCTGACTGTAGCTCCACGAAAGACCCTGAGCAAGATCCAACCACCTAAGCCACTCCTAGACTTTTATTCTGCTTAGTAAAAATAAAATATGCATACTTAGTCCATGAAAAAATTCACCTGTGCCAATATGTTCTGTTCCCTCATTAGTTTCTGGCGCTCCCTGTTGGGCCTGGTGACAACCACATCCAGAACCTCTTGACCATTATTAGGCACATCAGCAACAAAGAAGATGAGGTCTTCCAACAATTTTGTTACAAACCTATCATAAAATGAAAAGAAAACTTTATTCCATGGCTTAATTTTGGATTTTTAAGTTAGACCTAAGAACTGAAACACTAGAATACCTAAAGCATTTTATAACAAAAATACTTTTACCCAACAAGAATAACATGTACTACAGTTCACCTTACCCTTTACAACAATAATCCTTCTCCAGTTCCTCCAACCACACTCCACCTTCATGTCTAATGAAGTATTTGCAAAGACTACTGTGAAATACAGCCCATGACCGCAACAACAGATGAGCTTGGTAAAGTAACCACACCAGAGGCTTTACCAAGACCAACCAGCAAGGAGAACAGTTCTGCTTCAAGGAAAGTGGCTATTCTTCTAAATTCTTAAATTCAAACTCTGTTCTTCACCACCTACTCAAGCTACTATTCCTGATCTTCAGTGCATTTCAATTTGCCCAATGTACATAACATAAAAACCTAAATGACCTGTGAATGGAGACAGCAAGCAATCAATGTTATGAAAGCATTAACTGCTCTATAAAAATCAGGGTGTTCTGAAACCAAACAGTAATGTTTAGTTATAATTCTACATTTTGGTTATTATAACTATTACTTGAATTTCTGTGTTACTAGTCCCTAAAGTATCTTGAAAGTTCTTCCTTCCTTTTTTCTCCCTCCCTCTTCTGTATCTGTGTTCAAGCTAGCATCACCCACACATTGTCGACATGATTTTTCACCACAATAGCATCATGCTCACAATCGTATCATTAATAAAATACAACTTAAGAGCTTCACCTCTTCCAGAAAAGTATGGAAAGTATTCAGTTAGAGACTCTTGATCTCACCTCCAGATTTATATCACAGAAAAGAACATACTTGCATAAAGCCACCCAGATTCTGGTACTCCCAGAATCCAGAATTTAGCCACCACTAAAGAAATGTCAGCACAAAGGCAGAGACCATACACTGCTCTCCAAAATTCCAGGTTCTCCAAGTTTTCCTGGTAGACCTCTTTAAATAGCAAACCAGGTCTTGGAAAACGTGTGTATCTGATAGGAGTCACTGGCATACTGGGTGAATCTCAGAAGGCAAACACAGAAATATAAAACACAATTCCTGTGCATCAGGTGGTGTGGAAGGTCTTTTGAAACTGATTTAATGTCTTCCAAATCACTCTACTGTTCTTAAAACAAAACAGAATTAGCAATTCCTCTGAGCTCAGGTCACCACAGCAAACAGAAGTCAAGCTGAAGTGCAGTTGTCATCTGCACGAGCAGCCTGGGCATAAATATCTGCACAATCTTTTCAACACAATTGATATTCTTTTTCTCTGGTTTTCTCTCAATAGCTGTAACTAGAAGTTTACACGTCAATTTGTGGTCAGCTACAGATCAGCGTGCTTCAGTGTTTTCCAAATGCTCTGAAACTTGGTGATGACCAAGAAAACCATTTGACTCGGGGTCACTGTGCATTAGGATAAGTGCTCATGTCCCCTGACAATGAGGCCTGGGAAGAAAGCCAGACTCTTATCTGTTCTCACTTTCATCCCTCGCATCCAAGAGGGAACAGGGGAACTTGCTTGCCTTCAGTTTAGGTAAAACTCCCATATTGAGTGGTGAGGTCCCTCTAACACAATCTTCCTAATTTTCTTTTAATAAAAACTTCTTCTGCGTGATTTTCTGTCAGGTGCAGCAATGACAGACACAGAGCACAGCTGAAAACATCATAAACTGCAAAATGGATCAGGAACAAAACAGGAAGAACACAGTGAAGCTTATAGCTGTTTACAGCCGTTTATAGCTGGGGCTGAAGCATCGGTAGGGACCAAAGTAAGTGCAGTGACTGACAGAGGGCTTTTCTACCTTGTCCATGACCCTCAGAAACAGCAGCCCTGGCCAGGCTCTGAATGAGAACAGCAGGAGGAAACGGGAAGCAGAGACAGAACTGGACCCAGCCACCTGCAATCACAATGACTAACCCTCCCATTCATGGAGGGCAGGATCACTCAGCCTTCAGTGTCACACCGGGCTGTACCTAGCTGCGGGAGACCAGGTGGAGGCAACCCCCAAACTGATACAGAAAGTGAGTGAACAGAGGGAGGAAAAGCAAAGATCTCCCACCTAAGAAAAGTCTACCTATTAAAATTCCAAAGCACATGAAGAAAACTGACATTAAGACAGACAGCCATCATACTGAAGAAATCAGGAGCTAATTCATTACCAACAAAATCTAAGTCACAAAAATTTCAACAAAGCTTTCGAATGAGTGTGTTGTCAGTCCTCAAGAGAGAAGCAATTATCTACAAAAACGATGTGTTTTTAAAGCGTAGACATGAAGGAAGGATAGGGAGACATGCAAAAGAACCAACATAAATCTGAAAGTAAAAAATTACAATCACTTAAACAAAAGTCTAATTGATGAAGGTCAACTATTCTGCACATAGTCTAAGAAAAACTAATGATTATGGATCCAGACAAGAGCATAGAGAAATGAGAAAGGCAGATAATAAAAGGTGAATTAAACAGAAGGATGAACTAGACGACCCAAAGGTATCTACTAGGAGTTCTAACAGAGAAAAGAGGAAAAATTCAGTGTGGCTTGAAATTTTTCCAGAACTGAAGGAATATATGTAGTCTCTGAATGGATTGAAAAACTGAGACACCAGACACAAAAGCAATTAGAGGAATTGTAATGTACACTAAGAAACTTAATGGTAACAGAAAAACAGTGTTTGGAAACTAAATTTCTCAACAAAAAATGGTGCACCGTAATTTATATGATATGGTTCTTTTGTATATATCAAGTATAAAGTGAAATTTTACAAATGAAAAAAATAAACACAGAACCATGGCTCTAGATAACTGTGACAAGAAAGATGGGAGAAGTCTGTCAGTGCATAATTAAAGCATGCTGATAGTTGGACACGGTGGTACATGCCTGTAATCCCAACTGAAGCAGGAAAATCAAAACTCTGAGGCCAGGCTGAGCTACATAGTTAAATCTTGTCTCCAAAAACATAGCTGAGGTACTTTTCTACCAGGAGTGTTAGAAGGATATATGAATACCCTCAAATTTTCTAAGAGAATATATACCTAAAGGGTATGACTAAGAATTTGGGAGCAATTGCCAAAGGAAAGAAATATAACCTAAAGTTTCTAAATCCGTAGAGGAAAAGGTAAAAGGGAGAAATAACCTTTATCAGAGGAACAGAAAGCAAAATGGAAGAAAGAAAAGCTACAGGAAGGCAAAAAAGGAAAGGGAGGGAGAGAGGGAGGGAGGGAGGGAGGGAGGGAGGGAGGGAGGGAGGGGGGAGGGAGGGAGGGAGGGAGGGAGGGAGGGAGGGAGGGAGGGAGGGAGGGAGGGAAGGAAGGAAGGAAGGAAGGAAGGAAGGAAGGAAGGAAGGAAGGAAGGAAGGAAGGAAGGAAGGAAGGAAGGAAGGAAGGAAGGAAGGAAGGAAGGAGCCAGCTGTGGAGGCACACAGCTGTAATCCCAGCACTCAGGAGTCAGAGGCAGAAGTATCACAACACGTTTGAGGCCAGTCTGGGATATACAGCAAAACCCTGACTTAAAAACAAATAAACAAGAATAAGAATGAGTCTAAATACATTATTTCCCAAATGCAAAGTAATTAAACTTGCAAATTAAAATAGACTAGATCTTGTCTCCTAAATCAGATTAGGTTTTTTAAATCCAGCCCTCTGCTGCCAACAAGATACATAACAGAAACAAAAAGACTAGGAAATCTGAAATCAAGAGACATTGAAAAACTAACACCCAGTGAATACTGAAGAAAGGGTTGCTGGCATGGCAACAGAAACCTCAGCAAATAAGATGTAAGGGAAATAATGCAACTCCAGAAGGAACATCAGGCAGACCTCTGACCTGGTGGTCATCAGTCATGTGACTATTCTAGACTCCGCGCTGTCAACGTGGGGTTTCAGAGACACCCCTCAGGTCTGTAAGCTGCGTGGTGACAGGACACGGTCCTGACATTCACCTGACAGGGTGCGTCATCACAGCTCCACATGTCACACAGCCAGCATGTAGCACACACCAAGAGCCTGATGATCCTGAATGAATTACATCCGTGAATGGCAGATAGTGGAGGATGCCTCTGCAGGCACAACTCAGAGCTAGGACATGGGGCAGATTCTGGTTAAGAAGTCCATGTGCTGGGTGTAGAGGTGCACGCCTCTAATTCCAATTATTCAGGAGGCGGAGGTAGGTGGTAGAATGCTTTAGTGAGTGCAAGGCCCTTTGTTCAAATCACAGTGAGGGGGTGAGGAGAAGCACCTGTCACTTCCTCAAGCTCTGAATAGCAGACAACACCCCTCCACATCCTCAGTCTGCCCCCATGTTCCCAATACTCTCTATTTTGTTGGTGTAGCTAGGCAGAATGAGACTGAAAATGAACTAAGGTTGAGCATCTTGGAGCATAGCACAGCAGCTGTGCCCCTAAGTCCATTTCCAGGGTGAGAAAAAGGGCAGCAAAAGACAAAGAGAGGCACCAGCACCACAGGCATTGAGACAGCCCTGCAGTCTCCCACACCTCCCTGACCTTGTATCATTCTTCCTGATTTTGTGTAAAGAGAGTATCTAATAATAACTTCATTCTCCATAGGCGGAAAAAGTCAGAGTTGTCTGTTATTTTCAGAAAGAATTTTATATTGAGTTCTGAAACTCAGAAAATAATATAGATGCATTCAGCTGTGCCGATAACTACTGCAGTGACAGGCAGCTTCAAATTTGTTTTGATGGGCACTGGCTTTTCTGAAATTACTAAATTAAGATCAATAATTGCAATTCCATTCTTCTCAGGCAGAACCTTCTTTGCTATGTTGCTTTTCACTCTAAACCAGAGGTACAAAGCAGGGACATGAAAAGGCATGATCTTTGGTCCACTCTACCCATGCCCTGCTAAGCTTCTGGAGAAGAGTGGCTCACACGGGAGATAAATGACCACCAAAGGTGCAAACTCACAAGCAGAAGGTGGGCTCACCATTTTCTTTCACAAATACCTTTGTGTTTAGCAAGGGAGACTTTTTAAGAAAGACTCAGAAAATGTGTGTGTGCGTGCGTGCGTGCATGTGTGTGTGAAAGAGAGAGAGAGAGTGGGACAGAGACAAACGGATTCATTAAGAGGAGTTACATAAATAACAAGCAAATAAAAATTCCTGTCTGCATACTGAAATCCATTTCCTGTCATAATTGAGCTCTGATATTTAGTTATCTGGAGTCCAGAAAGGCGGGGCAGCTCCCTCAGCTTTGGCCTTTATTTATGCCCCACAAGAGGGTTAGAAGTGCAAATGAACACACAACAGTTGCTCCCAAATGCAGGTTTGTCAGGGGAAAACAGACATGAACAGAAAGGAAGCTCTCGCTTACATATTCAGGTTTTTTAATTCATGAGATATGGGAAGCAAGCTGGATATCTTTCTCCTTTGTATTGTATGTAACACATATATGTTAAAGTTTCACCATGTGTCCTGGCTCACAGCTGTAATCCCAGCCACGTTGTGGGGAGGGTGAATTGGAGATAAGGAGGATTGCTGTCCTAGGCCAGCCTGGGCAAAAAGTTAGCAAGACTCCAGCTCAAAAATCAAGCCAGGTGTGATGATGCACACCTGTGATCCCAGTTACACAGGAGGTTTAGATAGCAGCATCATAGTTAAGGCCAGCCCCAGGCAAAAAGTGTGAGACCCTGCATGAGAAATAACCTAAAGCAAAGTGGGCTGGAAGCATGGCTCAGGGGTGTACACAGCAAGCATGAAGCTCTGAGTTCAAAAGCCCAATACTGCCAAAACAACAACAAAAATAAAAACCATACCCAAAACTTTCTACAACTTTTAGTTAAGGCATACTGATAATGTGATCCCCATGAAGTCACCATTCAGAGTGGGGACTAGATCACTGCAGGAGCACTTCACCCTTCCTCTCCTCCCTGCCATTTTGATTTTTGAGACAATGACTTCCTTACATTTCTTTATAGTTCTTCCAAATGCTAAAACACCCACAAAGAAATAGTTTATTTTTGCTTGTTTTGGAACTTATAAATCATGTTTCAGTGAATGTCTTTTTGTCTTATTTTTGCTCAGTCTAGTTTGTTACATTGATCCATGTCATTACACACAGACTTGTACAGTAACATTTTCATGGGTATACTTATTCCAGTGTATGAACATATCACAATTTTATCATCTCTTCAACTGCCTGTGGACATCTGAATGTTTTCAGTTTGAGGGAATTTAAAACAAAACTAGACATTCTGGCACTTGTGCCCTGATGCAAAAATGTAGACTAGCATCTTACAGACAGATATTCAAGAACATCCAGGTAAGCAGTGAAACTGATGAACCAGAGTGTCTGCTCCTCTAACTTTCTGGTTACTCCAGACTATTTTGCAAGGTGGTTATGCTTGTGGATGGGTAGTCTCCGAAGACCCTGATCAGAACATTCTCAGGCTCTCGAGTCCAAACCAAAGCATCAAACAGTGATACTGTGATTGCAAAGCACAGCAAAGTTTTATTAAAAGTAGAGAGAAAACATAGATAGGAGTGTTAAAGAAAAAACTGCAAGAGAAAAGCAGTGGGCTCTGGCCAGATGGCTCAGAAGCCAAAACTCCCATCTTCCTTAGAGGGGTACAAGAGGCAGGGAGACAGGAATCTGGGCATCCTTTCATGATAGGCTAGGATGAGTATACAAAGTAACATTGGGTCCACCATACCCCCAGGATACGATTTTCCCTTCTGTGTTTCTTGTATCTATTGTTTCAGGATGCTGATGTCCACCTAACTCAAAACACCTTGTGACCTCCCATGACCTTGATGGGTTATTTTCATCCTAATGAGGCTATTAAGTATTTTTCTCTCAGAGACCATAAAGAATCCTTCATTTTTGGTTCTCTTTGCACATCACCATTGCTTCACTGGGCTGCTAGCTTGCCTCAACTCTATCAGCTATCTCTCACGACCTGTGCTTGAGCACACGTTCGTGAACGCCTACGAAACCGGCAAACAGCTTCTTGTTCTTCAAATGAAAAGCTATGTAGCAGATCATGAAGAGGGGATGCACTGGGAAGCACATGAACTTCAAGCACCTGTGATTAAACCTCCTCTGCTTATGTGGCATCTTTCTCAGGCCTACCTAAGTGGTTAGATATGATATATTTATAATACTCCACACAAGTGGGGATACAGTATGTAAATGTATTTGTAATACTCAACACGTAGGGATGCAGTACATTCTAGCTATCCCTGCCATTCTCACTTACTTCCAAAACCAACTGAAAAATCAAGGGCCCAGATTCTCCAAATGAGTTACAAGGACAGAAAGCTGCACCTTGCAGGGTTTTGTCTCATATTACACATTTGTTTACTTTGTGGTACCAGAGTCATGAAGTGTATCATGAATAAAAACAACAAGAAAAACATAAACCTTCCTTTAGGAGATTTATCACTGTACATCCAGACAGAGGCCCATGCAGCAATGGTACTATGAATCTCCTACAAAGAATTTAAAGAGAAGACCAGAGAGTAACTAAAAACAAGTAATGAGCAAGGCAAGTATTCTATGAGATTTCAATTCACCATTTTCATTCACCCATCATGATCAAGAGAAATCGGGCCCACCTCATTGGGAAGTAGATGTGCTGACACCCAGAATGTTCTGAGTATCCCTAAGGTCAGTCACACACTTGAAGTTCACCACAAGAGTTGACAATTGATTCCTTATGCTTATAAGCTATTCTGAAAGTTACCAACCTCCTTTCATTCTGAGTTATCGAGCCATTTTCCAGCTTTTTAACTGTGGTCGCTAGCACTTTGTTTGCATCGTTGGCGAAGTCTAAGTCTCGGACCTCAGACAGTGGGACAGACACAATGGCAAATGCTTCCTTGTCTTCTTTAGTTTGGCAGGTTCCAATCTGCAATGTTTTTTCCATTAAGGTCAGTTCTGCGAAATAATACTCTCTGAGGACTAACACATCTCAGCACTGCTTAAGAAATTCAAAAGCAAAAACTGATGATCCAAACACAGCAATCCCCACAGGCATCACCCTTACAAAACACTGTAGGGACACAGTGACCTTTCCTGCCCACTTCGTGCTCTGTCCCCAAAGTGCCACTGAAAACATGCTCCTTTCACACTTGCCCTTTGCTTCAGTTTCAACAGAGAAGAGCAGATGTGCTCCTGGGACCTTCTTGCTCCACCTGCTCCACTCATTCTCATGGAATCCCTATTGCATTCTCCTGACCCTCAGGCAGGCTGCAGCAAACCCATACAGTTCAGCTTCCTAAGGAACTGCAAGACACTCACGCTTATGAATTTAATTGTAATAATCTCCAATACTGGTGAAGACGGGTTATAAGGAATATGTCAGTCATCCCCTAATCCTATGAACATAGCATTTGGCAAAAAATTAAACAATTTCAGCAATATTTACCTTTAACATAACAGGCCTCTCTTCATCTGTGTCTATAGGAATGCTAGTGCTGGTTACCCACGTGTTGGTGCATAAATGCCTTAACCGAACATAGGAGTTCCTAAAAGCAAAACAATATAAAAATTTAGTATACTTAACATATTGACATATTTAAGTTTCATAAATGATCTGAACATAAATATATCTTAGACTAATAGCTGACATAAGATCCATCTGATTTAAGAAAAAATTTTGAATTTGCACCACTTCAAAGCATACAGCACTATTAAGTAGGCCTATGGTTCTCCGAGTATGGTCCCTGGACCAGCAGCATCAGAAGCCCTACAGAACTGTTAGAAATGCAAATTCTAAGACTTCATTCCAACCCAGTAAATTAGACACTCTGGGGTGGGTCCCAACAGTGAAGAGTTATAACAGGTGCCCCCAAAAATCTGAGTAAAATCTGTAACACCCAAACCATGGAGCTTTGTGGTCATCTGGGACACACACAGAGTGGCAAAGATCTGAGTGGCCCAAGAAGCACCTTTCCAAGCTGAGGTAAAACAAGGTGACATTCGGCTTTCTGTTTCATGTCTCATACTGGGAACAAGGATCATTTTGTGATCTACTTAATACCATGTTCTCCACATTTCAATGCTTTTCTTGGTGATCTTGATGTTTAAAATGACCCTATTTCGGAAGGGCTGCCTAAGAGTTCCTGAGCACAAGAAAGCTATGACATGACTTAAGAAGAAAATACTTGTTCTAGGCAGGCTTCATCCATACCACACAAGTTCAGTGCAACAAGTCAACAATATGTAGTGAATAAGGTGTCTTTAAACAGAAATACACACAAAACAAGGTCATGCACTGACTCATAAACATGTGACCAGAGCTCACAGGAATCTAACCCTGTGTTTTCCTTGAGAGTAATAGTTTCGTATTCACTAAGCAAAAATCAACTGTTAAGCATATGAGAGTGTGTCTGAAAACAAGACACAGAACTTTATCCAACTCAAATATTACCATTCCTACTGACTCTCTTACTACCATTATCTCTTTAACAAATATGTGTATAATACCTATTGAAAGTTTCTGTCTTTGAGATACATGGAGCTCAGCAGAAAGGTAAGACATAAATTTGTCATGCAACCTAAGGTGTAAAACGTTAGGGCCAATAAGAGAAATCAAATAAAATGCCAAAGGCCTCAGGGGGATGTTCACTCAACAATATGGTTTTTCTCATTCCTGTAAATAGATAAAGTAAGTAAAGCCTGTGTCCCAGCCCAAGACTGCTTCATTAGTCTCAGTGTGGCTAAGTAAGACTAAGACAAGGAGAGATGTCAATGCTGCCAGGTGGTTCTGAATTACAGCCAACTCAAGGCTGTTCCAACTCAGCCTCTGGTCTCTGACCTATATGATTAAATAATATTAAGATTATTTAAAGAACGTGACACAGGATTTAGCACACAGAAAGCACTCAACAGTTTTATTATGATAGTAGCTATAATCACATGGTGATTAATGTTAGCTATAATACATGATGAGTGAATGCATGCTAATACAAAACTCTGTACTACAGTGAGAAGAAATTCAACGGTTCTGATTTTATTGGATTAACATCTCCACACAAAGCGAGGCTCAGGGGCTTTGTCATAGGTCTATGAACTTTACAGCGATATCCTTTTATTATTTTCTTAAGCACCTCTCTTGGTTAGTATATAAGAAAGACTCCATTTTGGCTGACTTAAATCTAAAATGAGTAAAGTCATAGCAATGTCTAAGGCCCCCCCATACTGGGAGGAGGCCAGAGACCACACTGAGGAACAGAGAAGAGTGGACTCACATGAGGTCCAGGTTCAGCAACACTCCTCATGAATGAGAATGGTGTGGAACATGCTAGGAGCTCCACCAGGAATTTTTCACCCTCCCTAAAAGGTGCCCACACCACAGTGTCTGCATTTTACCCACAGCCAACCACTGCCATCTGTCCAAGACCACATGCAACAGTATCCCATGGAGGTCAATTTAAAACCATCCCAAAGGCCCCAAAATATGGGCAAGACTCTGTGTCTAGAGAGAACAAACGATCTTCACTTCAACAGTCAAATTCATGCAGGATTCTTTTACAATAAATCCTACCCACATTGTTCCAATTCCACCACACTCAGGTCCAATGACACTGGCCTCATTATTGGTCCTTAGGAACACTGTTTCCTGTTCCTGCTCAGACTGCTCCTCCCAAATAGATAGCACTTGGTCCTTGAATCGTTCCAATCTTTTCTCAGATGTCCTGACTCAGAACGGCCATTTCTACACATACGACCTGACAGAATTCTGGGCCCTCCCGTGACTCTTCAACACATTTCACTACTGACTGCGTCTTATGTTCACTGGTTTGCTTACAGCCTGATCCCACCATATAACCAGCCCATTCATTGTTGTCTTCTCAGTGTCCAGGGCAATATCTGGCATATATAGTCAATGTGCAATAAACACTCGTTGACTGAATTACTAGATAAATGAATGAGTGAATAAAGGAATATGGAAATAGGGAATCTGACACAATAAGTGTAAATAAAAAAAAGTATTACTGAAGTTGATTACCTTCCATTTTAGTAACGAAAGGCCACAAGTAATGAGAATAAATGATCCTTATGAATTTTTAAGAGCTTCTGAAAAATTCCTGCACATTTAATTATTTATAAAAATAAAACAAACTGTGTTAATCTACACACAAAAGAGGCACAAAGTCTTGTGCATTTTTTCCTCACTTGTGCTCTCTGATACTGTAAAATTTATGTTCACGTTGTTTTTATTCCTTACCCACTGGAAAAATTATCCAAAGAAAGATTTTTTTACTACAATTCCAGTTTGTTTTGGTTTTTTACCTTGGTACCAGGCAGTCAGCTCTCTGAAGAGTGGTGGCATCCAGCTCAAAAAGGGTGGCAATGTCGTTTCCATGTGGGACAGAGACCAGAGTGAACATGATCTTCTCCCCAGCCTGCCTTCGCTTCCTTGATGTTGGAAGGTCTCCATCTCTCTGTTGAGGAGGTACAAGGTTATTTATTTTCTTCAGGTTCCTTACTAAATTCTCCAGTGTTATTCCTTCCTTGGACATCACTCAGAAAAAGGAGGTCAGGCCTGGAAATTATTATCAATAGTGGAAAGTCACATACTCCTGGGGAGGGGTAGCTTGATTGGGCACATCATTAAGGTAGTAGCACTCACAGAGTTATGGTCCCTTCCCTTGTGCCTTTATACCTATTCACAAAGTAGTCAGTTTGACCTTCCACATCTAATCCTAAACCAAACACAGAGAAGAAACAGAGCTGAGTCATGTAAATTCATAAAAACATACAAATGGCCACTAAATATACAAAAAATCTTTATCATCATTAAATGTCAGGGGAACACAAGTCACAAGCACAGTGACATACACCTCACAAGTGCCAGAACGGCTACTGTAAAAAGACAGGGTAATAAGTGAAGGAAAGGGCATCCTTGCACACTGTGGCTGGTAGTATAGACTGGTGCAGCCACCGTGGAAAATAGTATGGAGGCTCCTCAAAAAATTAAAAACCAAACTCCTGCATGACCCAGTAGTTCCTCCTACGGACACACACGCAAAGGAAATGAAACCACTGCCTCCAAAGGAGTTCTGTGCCTCGTGTTCACTGTGGTGGTAATCCCAACATCACATTGACACAGCCCATATGTCCATGGTGAATGGCCAGTAAAGAAATCTGTGGTACATACATAAGTACACAGAGGGTCCCCAACTTACAGTGGCTTCACTTACAAGTTTTCAACATTACGGTGGTGTGATACTGTACCTGGATTTTGAATTTCATTCTTTTCCCTGGCTGGCAATTTGCATGTTCTCACGATGCTGGGCACTTACAGGAGCCCCAGCTCCGGGTCGGCCACAAGATCATGAAATGTCAACAACAGATACCTACAGTGACCTGTGTGGTTCATTCATGGGACTGGGCACATCAGGAGTATTAAATGCATTTTTTTAACCTAAGATATTTTCAATGTACAGTGAGTTTTCCAGGATGTAGGTCCGCCAAAAGTCAAGAACATCTACACAACAAAATACTATTCAGCCTTTAAAAAGAGGGAGACACTACATTTGTGACAACAGAAATAAACCAAGGGGACATTAAGCCAAAATACTGTATGATCTCAGTTATATGTGAAGTCTAAAAAGGAAAAGAAAAGAAAAAAACTCAATATACAGAAACAGACACAACCAAGAACAGAATGGTAGCCCGGCACCATGGCTCACACCTATAATCCTACTTACTCAGGAGGCAGAGCTCAGGAGAATGGGGGTTCAAAGTCAGCCTGGGCAAAATACCCAAGAAAAAAAGAGCTAGCAGAGGTGCTCAAGTGGTAGAGTGCCTGCCTCACAAGCATGAGGCCCTGAATTCAAACCCCAGTACTGCCAAGAAAAAAAGAAAAAAGGTGATTACCAGGGGAGGGGTGGGGGAATAGGAAGTCAAGGGGTATAAAGTTTACAAAATTTCAGTTCTGTGGGATGAGTAAATCCTGAAGCAAAGGCATGGTATGAAGACTACACTTAATTATATTGTATTGTATGGTGGAAATGTATGGTAAACTGCAGGTCATTTACCACAAAAGGTAACTGTGTGAGACAATGGATGTGTTGATTTGCTTGACAATAATATGCATTTCACTATGTACATGTACACCAAAACATCATGTAATATACCATAAATATGTATGACATTTAAAAAGAGAGAAAAAGAAAGGGGGAAGAAAGAAGAAAGGAGCTTTGAGGGAGAGAGGAAAGGAAAGGGAAAAGGAAGAAAGGATGGAAGAAGAGAATAAAGGAAGACAGGAAGGAAGGCAGGTGGAGGAAAGAAAATAGTCAAAAGTGTTGCTTCGTGAATCTATACCATGAAGCTTAATAAGGAAGTCCCAATGTTCTTTATACTAAAATATGGGTGACATAGCAGCAGCTCTTCCTGGAGGCTCTGAAAGCTAATGATGACACAGAAGCGACACCGCTCCTGACTGTAAAAGCAAGAAGGCCTGAACAAGGTCCATGCCATCTTCTTTGAAAAGACCCCAAGGAAGACCATATGTAACTAAAATTCCTTTTCAACATGGAAAAACTGCGTGTTGAAACATCTGATGTTGAAGATCATAATATCTGGGATGAAGAAGAAGGCGGAGAAAGAGCAGAAAACTGGAGGAAAAAGTGGCAACTAAAAAAAAGAAAGAAAAGGGAGATTTGTTTTTAATTATATTGAGACAATAACAGGAAAACTTGGGGAGAAACACACAAGGATAATGACAGTTACAAAGAAGTACTACAAAAGAACTCTTTTTTGGATTTTGCAATGCTGTTGCTGTCAAAACACAGAATCACTAATACGATGAGTATTGTTAAAACACGTGAGAGGAGATTACCTTCAGAATGCACGAACACGAATTATGGATGACATCAGTCAGTTACAGAACTAACTCACAGGATTTTATGTAGGCAATGGGATTTTGACACGTATTAGTCCATTTTCTGTGCTGTAACAGAGCACTAGAGACTGGGTTTATTTTGCTCATGATTCTAGAGGCTAGAAGTCCAAGAACCTGGCACTGGTACCAGCCCTGAATCAAAACATGGTGGAGGGCATTGCTCTGAGAGGCAAGGCAAGTGGGCCAGAGAAAGCTTCCTTTCATCACAAGCCACTCCTGCAATGATCCAGGAATCCCTTATGAGGACAGGGTCCTCCAGCCTATCACTGCCCACAGGTCCCACCTGTCAACACTGCTGCTTGTGGACCAAGTTCCCAACACATGAAATTGAGGGACACATTCAAACCATAGCAGGGAAAAGTAGCTTAAGTCGAATATTGGAAAGGCACAATTAACATATGACCCTACCTAAGGGAAATAAAATCTTATCCATTACACTGAGCCATGTTTGAAGGAAGGCTTTGCTAACAGAAGATCAGTGTGTAACCTAAATAAATGGAGTCGATGAGCAAGGACTTTACCGTTTTTCTCACTATGGTCTGGTGTAGTGTAATAAATAAATATGCCTGTCTTCCTGGAAGAACGCCATATCCCTAAAAGGAATACGTCATCTTATTTCCTGACTGAGCTTCCTACACATCCACCTTCTCACTATAATTTAGTTTTTGATGTAGACATTCCTTCAAGGAAAATGCACTAAATGGCCCAGCTATTTAGATCTATTTAGCAATTGAAACATGACATATGGTTTATATATCAGTCATCTGTGAGTTCATTTAGCAGGGGTCAGTTCTCCATTCACTCCTTTTTTAGAATGGTGATGAAATAAATTTTCTAGACTTAAGAGATCAGAACTCGGCCCCCCGATGGCCCTCCTCCCTACTCTCCTTGGTAATATTTCCCTGTGGGGCCCAACCAGAGTAGTCTCTTTGGACACTCTCACCCTGCGACAATCTTTTCCCAACACACAAAAAACTTGCTAATTAGGGTTAATTAGAAAGGCCACTCTGAATTACTCACAGTGTTTAAGACCTGCAGTTTTATTTTAATTACATAGAACAAGTGGAATGCACAATTCTACCCTTAAATAGTTTCCACAGTCCCTAGAAAATAGCTTTAACAAATAGAAAAGTTCCATTTATAAATAGCATAACAACTCTGTGTGTGTGTGTGTGTGTGTGTGTGTGTGAATAAAAGCTTTCTAACATGTTTAGCTGTTTTTTACAATAGTGCTGTTGTCTTAAGCATTCTGTTTTTAATCACTCATACTCTGGTAATTTGCTTAAGAAAGGTACACAGCAGTGAGGCCCCAAGACACCTGTGTTGACTCCTCTGTGAATCACAGAATTCTCAGCAGAATGTCATATCACAATTCTGTTTTTGGGAGCCAGACGTTCTGTAAGAGGCGGTGTCTGTGCTCTCTGAGCTGGGCAGCGCAGGGCTGCTGTGTTTGCACTCACACCCGCCCCTACAGGTAGCCCTTATGTAACAACATCAGCTGCCTTTTAAAGCTGCTTCCTTAACAAATCTTCCTCCCAAAGTGCTACTTAACAGAACCCTTTCTTCTTTCTTTTCTTTAGTACCTTTCCACTGATGAAGACAGAGCAAAACCCAAGGAAATTGGGGGATCTTGTCACAGAACCCACTACTCAAAGAAATCTGAGGTTCTTTCAGAATCTGGCATCCCCATCCCCAAATTCCGCAGAACAGGATCTGCAAGTACATTTTCAGCACTTTCCTGGTTCCTAAGACATTTCTGGTTATGTATATAAATATACGTAGACCAGTGGCTCTTCAAAGAGGCAGGATTTGCCTCTCAGGGGACACTTGGCAATTTGTGGACACATCTTTAGCTGCCACACTGAAGCCTTAGGGCAATTAGTGCTGGCACTGGTGACAGGAGGCCACAGGTGTTCTAAACACCCCACTATGCAAAGCACAGCTTATGGGACCACAACAAAGAATCACCCAGCCCATGTGCCAGTGTGCAGAGGTGCGAAACCCCAGCATAAACAAAGATTCATCCTCAAAAAATCAGATCACAACTCACACAAAGTGAAATGTTAACATGGACAGTGTCATGGAGTATTCCAGAAAACTCCCCTTCACACAGACATTCGAAAAGACACAAATAATTACTGTCGATTCCCAGCTGTGCTTGACACGGTTCCAATGTTTACCAGGTCCTGGAGGATGTTGCACATTTGTAAGATTGGAAATAGTAGACTCCTTTGTAAAATAAATACAGCAATTTAGGTCTTAATGAGAGCTCTGACACACACAACCACATCTCTGTGCACCGTGCATTAACCTCTGAAGCTTCAGAAATGGAAGGCGACATTTTCATAAAGGTATCTAAATTACAGGAAAAATATTAACTGCGCATTAAATAGACAGGGGAAAATTAGGACAGAAAAAAATTGGTGTAGGCAGTGAATTCACTGTTCCTGGAACTCAGACCTCAGGTGGATGGCACTGTGGTTTGGGAAATAGATTTCTCAGTCCTCGGGATACTGATAAACTCTGACAGCTCCTTTGTTTTCTTCTTCAGACAGAAACATAATTATTGCTCTGAGGCAAATGGCCTATAAAATGAGAAGCCATATTGTTACGTTACCGTGCCACATTCACAGCTTTGTTTACTCTCAAGTTAGAGATTGTGAAGAGGGGAAATATTAAATCAAATGTCTCCAGAAGGATGTCTACCTGAGATGACAGATGACATCACTAATAACCCTCTTCAGCAAGTGCAGCCCCACCTGTCTGTGTGAAGTTAAAGTACTGCCAGTCAGAGCTGCTTAACCAGAGAGTACTCCCCTCACCTCTAGATGAGAATGAGAAATGGAAAGAAAAAGAAAAAAGCCATAAAGCAAACCAAAGGGGCTTGATTAGTACAGTGAACTTCACCATGGATTTATTACTTATTTCTCTTCCTGGTGCCACTCAGAAAACCCTCGTACTCTGCATTCTTCCCGTGCTCTGCCCAGAATGACCAGCAGCAGTGGTTGAAGAGAAGAGACCAGATGCAACTCAGCGGCGCACTGGGAGGCTCGGGGTGAAGCCCTTTACACATCTCCTTCAGAGTGTCCATGTATCTGAGCTCACTGGCATGAAGACAAGTCTGTATCCATTACACAGGTAAGGACACAGAGTTTCAGGAAGCTACCCAGTCTGAGGACACATCTGTTGTGTTGCTACAAGAAAGGCTCTTTTGGTCCTAAGCCACACAGAATATAATGAAAATATAGCTTGAGGAAAAGAAAAGTGGCCCTGACATGCAACCAGTGAACTCACAGCTAGGCCAGGGCATCATCACCTGACAAGGGTCATCCTGACCGAAATGGATCAGGACAAAAACAAGACCACTCCCTAACTGTGTCTGAAGACAGACAAAACAAGCATATTGTCCAGCTCACAAAAATGGCTGCATAATCCTCCTCACCCAGCTGACAAGAATGAACACAGCATCTTTAGCCTGCCATCTCTGTAGACAGAATTTATTAAGATGCCAATCGTATAACCACCTCTCTTCCTGACAGTATTCTTATCCACAGCAAAGCCTTACTTCCTTAGATTCCCCATAATCACCTGATGCCAGCCCAAATTCTCTAACAAGTTCTTAACACACTCTCACTGAGGTGCCTCAAGGTTTCCCACAGTATGTATGCATCTGCCCGCAATCAGTAGTAACCATTGTTCAGCTACATGTGCTCCTGGTGGTCTTTGGTTGGACGCCATTGACAAGCTTGTATTAAGAAGCAAGGAAACCATAGTTCATATTCAACTTTGAAACCTGGTTACTGGTAGCATTTGCCTAAATCATAGTAAAGTCAGAATCCAATAATCCTGGGGTAGCCACTGAAGTCCAAGGGTAGAAGAGTCCACCCAGCTTATAAAACTGAAACATAAATATGACTATGAGCCTGTATCTGTGCTCAGGTATGTCTTGACACAAGTAAGTTGTCGTTGGGCCAAACACCTGACACCTTCACTTCATGTCTACCACAACCCTGAAAATCAAGTGGAAAGAGAAATCAAAGAGGAACAAATCAGGTTCAGGAATTCTTACTGATTTTCCTCCCTCATGTAAAACCAAACACAAGGCTGTGGACCAATGCAAACCCAGTTGTTACTCTATTTAAACGTTCAACGCTTTGCATCATGGGGTAGAATTTTAGGTGGGGGTGGTTATTGGGTTTTTATTGTTACTTTAGATTGACACAATAATTGTACATATTCACAGGGTACAAAGTGATATTTCAGATATACATTGTGTAGTGGTGAAGTCAGGGTAATTATCATATACATTTCTGCAAACACTTATCATTTCCTTGTGGTAAGAACATTCACAGCACATTCTTCTGGCTGTGTTGCAATACACAATGCACAATCACTAACTATATTCACTATTTACTGAGCCATGTCAATGTCACACACCACTTCTTCACATCCATGGACTCGCCTTTCCCCTTTCCCTCAAGCCTCTGGGAACCACCATTCTATTCTCAACTTCTCTAAGATCAACCTTTTAGATTCTACATATAAATGAGATCATGTGGTATATGTCTCTCTGTGCATGGCTTATTTCACTTTACATAATGTCCTCCAGGTCCATCCATGTTTCCATAAATGGCATAATTTCATCTTTTTTATTGCTTAATAGTATTCCCTTGTATACATAAAGCATGTTTTCTTTATTCATTCATTTGTTGATGGAAATTTAAGTTGATCTCAAATGCTGTTAAGAATAGTCAGTGTACACAGGTTACTCCAGAGGCACCTGCACACCCATGTTTATTGCGGCACTATTCACAATAGCCAAGTTATGGAAACAGCCAAGATGCCCCACCACCGACGAATGGATTAAGAAAATGTGGTATCTATACACAATGGAATTTTATGCAGCCATGAAGAAGAACGAAATGTTATCATTCGCTGGTAAATGGATGGAACTGGAGAACATCATTCTGAGTGAGGTTAGCCTGACCCAAAAGACCAAAAATCATATGTTCTCCCTCATATGTGGACATTAGATCAAGGGCAAACACAACAAGGGGATTGGACTTTGAGCACATGATAAAAGCGAGAGCACACAAGGGAGGGGTGAGGATAGGTAAGACACCTAAAAAACTAGCTAGCATTTGTTGCCCTTAATGCAGAGAAACTAAAGCAGATACCTTAAAAGCAACTGAGGCCAATAGGAAAAGGGGAACAGGAACTAGAGAAAAGGTTAGATCAAAAAGAATTAACCTAAACACCCACGCACAGGAAATCAATGTGAGTCAATGCCCTGTATAGCTATCCTTATCTCAACCAGCAAAAACCCTTGTTCCTTCCTATTATTGCTTATACTCTCTCTACAACAAAATTAGAGATAAGAGCAAAATAGTTTCTGCTGGGTATTGGGGGGAGAGCGGGAGGGGGTGGAGTGGGTGGTAAGGGAGGGGGTGGGGGCAGGGGGGAGAAATGAACCAAGCCTTGTATGCACATATGAATAATAAAAGAAAAATGAAAAAAAAAAAAAAAGAATTAACCTAGAAGGTAACACACATGCCCAGGAAATCAATGTGAGTCAATGCCCTATATAGCTATCCTTATCTCAACCAGCAAAAACCCTTGTTCCTTCCTATTAAGCTTATACTCTCTCTACAACAAAATTAGAAATAAGGGCAAAATAGTCTCTGCTGGGTATTGAGGGGGTGGGGGGGAGAGGAAGGGGGCAGAGTGGGTGGTAAGGGAGGGGGTGGAGGCGGGGGGAGAAATGACCCAAGCCTTGTATGCACATATGAATAATAAAAGAAAAAAAAACCCCAAAAAAAAAATAGTCAGTGTATCTGTTCAACACACTGGTTGCATTCCTTTTGGATATATACCCAGTAGTGGGATTGCTGCATTGTGCTGTAGTCCAGTGAGGAACTTCCAGATTGTGTTCCTAATGACTATTTAACTATTCTTGGTTTTGTTTCATATTTTGTCAAGTTATAATCAATATAGTGGTGAGGTATACAGTGATGCTGCAATATGTACACCGTATGGAATGACTGAGGAAGCTAACACACACAGCCATCACCTTAAATACTTGGGAGTGTGCCTTAAACTTCTGAGTTTCTCATTGAATGAACTGTAAATATTTTCACAGAAATTGCATTCAAATTTGAGTGTGCTGCTTCTCCAGTATTATATTATAGAATATCAGAAAACTCAGTCACCTGAATTTAAAGCTTTTATCTCTCCAAAAATGGAACCTAATTTTTTTTTTAAATCCAAAAGGAATTATCAGTGCACTTGGTAAACCAAACCTAACCCTCTGGTCTGTCTCAGATGCCATCAGCCTTCAAGATTCTATGTGAACAACCTTGAGGTGACAGATGTCTTCCTGAACATCCGCTGCTGGATGTCTTATAACCTGCACTGTCTTTTTATTTTTTTCTCCAACTCAAAGAATCTCTCTCAGAATCCCTACTCTTCAAATCTGTTACTAAGTTTTCAATTTGTTCATATAAAACACAAGGGATTTGTTAAGAAAAAATTTTACTCACCACATTTTTTCCTTCATTTTGGGCATCTCGATAATCAGGATTAAGCTAAAAAAAAAAAGCAAAACTAGTTTTGAATTACTATCAATAACATATTAGCAAGATCAGTGATCCTTAACTCAAGGATCTCCACGACTAAGTTTCATATGTAAAAAGCTGAGGAAATACTAGGAGATGTTGCCATTTAAAACACTGCCACCAAACCCCAGTCAAACGAGACAAGTGCTAGAATGGTAAGAGTGTGGCCTTATTTAAAGCAGACATGGGACATCTTTGTAAGTGAGAGGTGACAGTCTCAGCCTCTCTGGGGAAGGGTTTAAGAGAGTACACCATTTAGCCTGCCATGAAAACAACCAGCAGTTGTTTTAAAAATAGATCAAAATAAAGTTTCAAGATGATTAACAATCGAGAGTGCTATACACACAAGGAACAAAAGAGGAATGACAGATGTCAGTTGACAAAAGAGGACCATTGAATCAGAAAGAGAAAGCACTCACCTTTGGGCATGGATGGTGGAGTTTGGGGTCATTTTGTGAGAAATACGAGTTCAGGGTATGCTGAGTGTTGATCCCGGCATTAGCCAGCTTGTCAAGAGTCCCTAACTTTAATTCCCACTCTCAAAAGGACAACTTAGATGTACTAAAATAACTAGTTGATAAGGCAATAGATTTATAAGGTGCTTTTCTAGAAAGAACAAGTTGTTCAGTTGCACTTAACTTTAATGTGATTCAACTGGTACAATATGAGGTAATTAAAGTTCGCATTTAAAATGTAAACTCACAAGTCTTTTCTAAGTGACATTTCGCTAGTAGTTCTAATTGCCACAACTAGCTTACCACTAAATACCAACGAAGATACTAGGGAAAAAAGAAAAGAAAAACAAAACAAAACAAAAGGAAAAATCTGTCTATCTCATTGAGAACAAGGGCTAAAAAGCAGCCTGGATTTCAAATCTTTGATGAATTGCTCTGATTATAAAGCAGACTGCTGTGGGGAGGAGGTGGTGTCCTCAGCCTTGTCTCTAGCTCCAGCTCATGTGAACGGAACTAAGAAGATACTTGTGGCCCCTACTACGCATTCTCTGACTCAGTGACCCAGGTAATTTTCCAAACAAAACCTGCACAGAGGGCTTCTTTATCACCAAGACGCAGTTGTCAGAACGGAGCAGAAAATCAGTTCTGCAGTCCACACTTCCACAGCTGGTGGCACTTTGTGATGAGAGGGGAAGATGCTGGAGGTGTGGCTCAAGAGGGAGAGCGCATGCCTAGCAAGCATGTAGCCTGAGTCCAAACCCCAGTACTGCAAAGAGAGAGACAGGGAGACAGAGAGAGAGGAAAGAGAAGGGCTCATGGGAGCTGCACACCGGGCTGGCATCACATGGCCACGTGGGAATAGAGAAGGAGTTGGCGGGGGAAGCAAGTGCCGCAGACAGAGCTCAGTGCGAAGAGCTAAACTGGCTGGAACCAGGGATCGTGCTGCCCATGTTCCCATGAGACTGCCCTGCAGCTGAAGGCATAGAACAGTGATTGAACTGCCACACCAGAGAATTTAACAAAATGAAACAAAGCCTCTACACAGAGAGCACTCATCCAAGGATGGTAAGG
Source organism: Castor canadensis (assembly GCF_047511655.1). Taxonomy (NCBI): domain Eukaryota; kingdom Metazoa; phylum Chordata; class Mammalia; order Rodentia; family Castoridae; genus Castor; species Castor canadensis. Next base: position 18,298,787 of record NC_133391.1, on the reverse strand, counting down.
GAAGAAGGAAGGAGAAGCTAAGGGAACTACTGATGAAAAAGTATGTCAGAGCAAGGGAAGTTTTACCTCAGGTTCCTCCTGAATATTTCCTGACAGGATTTAGGAACTGGTCTGGCATACTTAAGAAATCACAAGTAACCATGGCCTGCATGTAGAGGCAACAAAATAACAACAGCTAAAAGGAAAATGTAAAGACAAAAGTACAATGACATACAAGTTAAAGACAGTGGAGCATGGAAGAGGCCCAACACTGAGTTCAGAGAGAGAGCAGAGAAGAAAGAGAAGGAAAGGGGGAGGGAGGGAAGAAGAAAGAAATGAAGAATTTAATATAAAAAGAAGTTGAGGATTTCAATAAAAATCAAGCATAAATACAAACTCAAAATCCACGTGGTCAGTAGTAAAAACATAGTGATGCTGGCAAATAAGTGTCATGGAGGAGAAGCAGTTGAACAGCTTTTCCTCAACATAGAGCACAGGTACTCAGAAACAAAAATTAAGAAAGAAATTTGCCCCAGAGGTCCACAGAAGGCACTGTCAGCTAATGGTCCACAGAAGGCACTGTCAGCTAACGGAGCAATCAGTGTACTGAAAAGGAAGACAGAATGAGTAGAACACAAACAATAATCAAAGACAACAGAAAGCAAAAATTTCCCCAGCTAAAGAAAATGTGCATGCAGAGGTTGCCCTCTTTCAGGAAAAACTCAACTAAAACAGACTGACACATTCATTCAAAATGATGAAGAGAAGGAAAGGCAGAATAGCGGTAAAGTCTAACATAGACTCAGAAATCAGGGTTTGATAAAACTGCATAAGCCACATGTGGTATATCCAGACAGTTGAGTACTACACAGCAGAAAACATGATGAGTTATAGATGCACACAACAGGGATGAATCCCAAAAACAATAACTGGAAGAACCCAAGCTCAGAAAAGAATATCCTGCACGATTCTATTTATATTAAATATAAGAACTTCAAAAACTAACTAAACCAAACCATGCTGACACAAATCAGAAAGTGGGTGGCATGTAAGGGAATGGAGTATATAGAAAGCAGAACCCTGTTAAGAGTCTCAGGAGAGCACCTTTCAGTTTGCAGAACAGATGAAAAGGTGGGAAGGAGGCAGGAATTGTCTATTGGTCCTAGGCCGGCATCTGACCCTGGTTTTCCTACACAGACTCCCACGACCTCAGACTCCCTAAATTCCCTCAGATTATGAGTCATGAAATTAGCTCCCAAACTGGATCAATGTGGCGTTTAGAGCCCAAGAGTGAAAGTTAGCTGGCCTGCTGTCAACTGATTTTCAATCAAGAAAACATAATTTTACTTGATAGTAAGGAATATTCTAGTATAGTCTAGAAGGGATTCATTTACCTACTTTAATCAAGTCTCACTATAGGTTTATTTTTTTATATCTCCTTGCAATTTGAATAATTTCAACTTTTCTTTCAACTTAAGAAAAGTCCATACTAAAATGTTAACTAAACTACATGGAGAAGATGCACATGTTTAACTACAGATGGAACTCAGCTGTCAAAGCTGTCATTTCTGTGCATCCATACTGAAAATTATAACATAGCTATAACTAAAATATGTACAGAAACCGGAATTAGCATACATAAGTCAAACATGAAATAATTCACGTTCTTTGAAATGTAGATCAAATGGTGCCCACAGAAAATGCTGGACTCTAATGTTCAGTTTTTACACACTTCATTCACTCAGATCACCCAGTTCATCCAGACCAGGATGAATGGGGAGCTAGAGTGCAGACTGCTCTACAAGGAAATACCATGGCTTAGGAAAGGTCGCCCAGCCCCCATGGAACCTGTAAAGTGAAAAAATCTCTGTGACTGAACTCTGAGTCAACAATTTTAAATATTTAAAATATTCATGGTTTGGGGTGGCCATACTAAAGATGGGGTCAGTCGGCTAAGTTAGCCTCATCTATGTCTCTCAACCTGAAACATACTTTTTAAATAATTAACACAGAGCAATTACTTCTGTAAATTCAATAATGTATAAATAATAATAATAATAGTGAGGAATGGATGGGAGAGGAGGAGGAAAAGCCACCCAAGTAAGTCTTTGGTCACACAAGTTCACCAGCATTAACTGTGAAAGATCAAATAAATTCACATTGCAAAGTGTACTGGTCCTTCCCTCTGTAAATAAAGCAACAGCAGTAATTATTAAAGTGATGAGATTAAGAATGAATAGGAAAAATATTTAAAGAAGGGAGAAAAGCATATGGTCATGTGGAGGTTCCTGAATCTTTTAGGGCTCTGAAGGAAATATTTCCTTATGCTAAAAAGTGAGTTAGAAATCTGGCATTGGAGAGACAGTTAATATGCTCTTTAATCATTTATTCAATAAATATTAATGGAGCATTATAGCATGTGGTATTTTAGAAAACACAAAGAAAATATGGTCCCTGACCACCGACCTTATGATCTAGGAGAAAAAATAAGGACATATACAGCCAGCTATAATGCAAAACAGAATGCAACCAGAGACGTAAGGCAGAAATGAATAATTTATAAATAATATAGGTCAGAAGAAGGAGGGATCTGTGGTAGACAAATTTATTCAAGAATTACTTATGGAGAATAATGTTGAGATTAGCCTTGAAGGGTGCGTAGAATTTTAACTGGCAGAGAAGAAGACAGGCAGTGCTGAGGAGTGACTGCCATACATGTGAGGAAATGGGCCTTACTTCCAGGAGACCATAAATATTATTTATAGGATACATTTCATATGCCTGTAATGGTTCATTCATTCAACTTCACAATTAAACTATATGAAAGAATTCTTAACCCCACCTTATCATGAGGCACCTGGGCCCAGCAGGTGAAGAACTTTATGTACCGTGACACCTTAAGTGGCAGGGTAACAGTCCAAAGCTATAGCCTGAGTTACTAGCACATGGTGCTTCTCTCCTGCTTCCATATGGTAGAGTGGTATGATCCAAAATGGGAAGGAAGACCAGTCCAAACCAATGGGGACCTTAAACTGAGACCAAGATAAAAACATGGATGGATATATAATCAATTTCATGCACACACACAGACACACATGTAATCAGTAGATCTGAATGTACAAGCTGAGAGACAAAAATGTTTATGATTACTCAAGCTTTTAACCCTGCACTAAGAAAACCACTGTTTTGTGGGGAAACAATTCAACCATAGAAATACTAAGATTATATGGAAATGGGATATCCAAGATAGACTGGTGGCCTACTGCAGCCATAGAAGTGGATAACAGAGAACGAATTTAAAGACCCACTACCAACATTTGAAGATAGTCTTTATTCAAATGGCTGAAGAGGAACAGAAAGAAGTTAGAGATACTCTTAAAGTGGTAGAGAGAGAGAGAGAAAGGAACACCATAAACATTTAGGCAATGAAAATCACAATTGTGCCAAAATCAGGAAAAGACACCTGACATCCACAGAATAGCAAGAGGGCAACTGGAAGCTTGTAAGCCCACACATGCTCCACACGTGCACATTTCCTTTCTAAAATACATTGCTTTTGTTTGTTTGTTTGTTTGTTATTGTACTGGGAATTTGAACTCAGAGCCTACACCTGGAGCTACTCCACTACCCTTTTTTGGATGGGTTTTTTTCAAGATAGGGTCTCAAAAACTATTTGCCCAGACTGACTTCAAACCGCAATCCTCCTGATCTCTGCCTCCTGAGTAGCTAGGATTACAGGCCTGAGCCACCAGCACCCAGCTGTAAACTACATTTATTTAGCAGATACATAAAACATTAAAATTGCACATGTTGATGGGTAACATGATGTTTTCATATTATGTGTGTGTGTGTGTATATATATATATAATATATACACTATATATATAAAACATATACACTATATATATATAAAACATATACACTATATATATATATATACATATATAGTGCAATATTTAAATCAGGTTAAACATATTTAGGTCCTCAAACGTTATCATTTCTTTCTGGTAAAAACCTTCAAAATCACTCTTTCGAGTTTTTTGAAATGTACAGTATATTACTGTCATTCTATAGTCACCCTACTGTACAAAAGCTCCCGTAACTCATCTCTTTCTCACTATAACTTGGTACCCATCCATCAACCTTTCCCCATGGCTCTTCCTGCTCTCCCCACCTCTGGGGACCACCATTCTACTCTCAAACTCTATGAGATAAGCTTTATCTTAGATCCCACAGACGAGTGAGGTCAGGAAGTTGTAGAAAAAATTTCTTCTTTGTAATGAAATGGCTTTTATTATATATAATATTTAAGCCATAAAATCATCATTTAAAAATAATATAGCTGTATCTTTCTCTTTCCAATGACTTACATTTCCGGGCCAATCTATTATTCTGATATGAGTCTGGTAAAGAGAAGATAGAGAAAAACCTTAAATGGTGTGTCTATGTGCCAGACACAATTTATATTTTAATACAGAATATTACATTCGATAAAGAACTAAACATAGAGATATTTAAAACTACAGTCTTATTATTTCTAGCCTACTCTAACATATAGGTTCTTTAGTACCAAGTTTTTAATTAAACCCTAAGGGTTTTAAATACTTAGGAAATAAGTGTTTACTGCCATCTGGTGGAAGTTTTGCCTATCTACAAACAAATAAGCTGGTCCTCTTTAAAAGGGCAGTATGAAATCTTTAACAAATAAAATTGCATTGCTTGATATATTCCGTTGTGGAAAGGATTATCAAAAGTTATTGCTTTAATAATTACCAAAGTAAGAAAATGAAGAAAGCAGACCGGAAAGGGTGATGCTTGATTTTTAACTCTTCCATGATTGTGGGAGAATGACTTATTGAGGTGCAGTATCATCCTACTCAATGTGATGAAATTACTTTCTCCCCACTGACATAGCTGTGAACTTAGTTCAGCCCCCAACATAACAGGAATAAAAAATCAAGGACAGCACGCCAATGAGCATGCTGATGGCTACGTTGTGTATTAAACTCTCAAAAATAAATACACGTTTGCTTACCTTCTCCTCATACCACCTAATGCACGCATGCCTCTCAGAGACCAATGTGACAGTGAGAGAGCCAGATACAGCATAGTCTGCACCGTCTCATAGGCCAAGTATCTATACTATAGGATTTGTTTTATTCTCAGGTTTCTAGCATTACATATTTCTTAAAAATCAGTCTGCATTACATGATGTATACTGCTGGAGATCCTTACATTGAATAAGGGTCCATCTCTAAACCTTGATTTCCTTTAGAATTTTTCAGAATAAAACCTACATAGTGTTATACTTCTGTATACTCCCCAATGTTTTCCACAAGTCACTAAAAAAGTGGTATTCTTAAATAGCTTGTAGTCATGTGTTTTGAGTTTATAATGAAACTACAGAATCTCCAACATTTGACATGGTCTGATTTCCTTTGAATGGCTGCCTCTTCATTTCTATACAAACAATAGACTTCTTACATTTTTCTGAATAACTTAACTAACCAGTGCAGTGTTGGTTAAAACAGAGTATCATGATAAGGCACTATATTTAGAAATAAATTATATAGGTTTTTTTCTTATTTGTGCTTAAATTTAATGTTCCATCCCTTAAAGTTACTGTGAGATTTAGCATAGTCAGCTACACGTTAATAATTTAAATATCACACAAAACCAGTTGTCTCAGATATGTATGTAAGAAGAAGAAATTGCAAAATACATATATATGTAGATATATACATAGATATCTATATAGGTATCTATATATCCCAGTGATAGAGTTAACATAATTCTCCTCTAGACTGTGAAAGAATGTGAAGTTTTCAGGATAAAACACCAGTGTTAACCCCTTTTATTCTTCACAATGTCAGAACAGTGTTTCATCCTAGGAGGAACTGAATAAACGCAGTGTCTTCAGTGTAAGGCAGATGGGGTTTCTCAGCTTACACTCCTGACACTTTGAACCAGGTGATTCTTGGTTGTGGGGTGCCCTCTGCACCGTAGGATGTTTAGCGGCCTCTGCCCACTAGGTGCCAGTCCCTCTCCTCAAGCAGACACTAAAATGCCCCAGACACCTACACCAGCGGTCCAGATGAAGCAGCACAAGACTACCACGCAGCCCTAACACTGCCATTAGGCTGCATTTTCTACTTGAAGCAAAATAAATAACCTCTCTAGGCTGGGATTTTCTTTCCTGCAAAGTGAAACTATTGGATTTATGACAATTCTAGTTCCTATGATTCACCTACTCAATTATTCAATATGTGCTGAATGCAAATTGATTTTCCAACACTGCCACACACAAGGTGTTCAGTAGTGAGCAGGGCAGTGCCTCTTCATGGACAGTAAAATAGTCACTGTATAGGAGGTTCACACCAGGCACCAGGAACAAACACGTAAGCAACTACCCACTGTGATTGATCCAGAGAAATGACGCAAGCTTTTCCTTCATGACTTCCCATTTCAGATTTCTGAAATATCTCAACAGGTTTATGGACAGTAACTATGCTATTCCAAATCAAAGTGTTTTAAAATTCTAAACTGCTCAGTGAAGTCTAACTACTCTACATCATAAAACCACAGATTAAGTTACCATGAATAGAGCTTCAGTTAACTTCTTCTGTTGTTATTCAAAAGAACCTTCATTTCTTCTCTAGAAAAATACTTTTAAATATTAACACAGAATTGTGTATTTGTGGGATACAGTGTGATCTATATGCATGTATACATATACACATACATATATAATGATCAGATTCACATAATTGGTATTTTTAAAGAAAATTTTATCAAAGGAACTAGAAAAACAAAAGCAATGAATGTTGAAATATTCTAATAATCCAAGACACGAATGGCCTTTTCAGCTCTCCTTGTAGATAAGCATTTATTACCTTTTACTCAATTGAGTAAGAGTAATCAGGTCCAAAATCTGTATTCGTGTTATGAGAGTGACTGGCTGCCTGTGTGTTAGGTCTACTTGTGAACTGTGCATCAGATTTCATTTGGAAAGAGTTTTAATGTCTTCAACAGGCAGTATTTCTTAAGTCAAAGCATGGCAAGTAATTTTTTCCAAATAAACAGCTTAAATAACTTAACTTTGGCCCTCTGAACTTTGTCCCATGGAGGCACCTGACAAGCATCAGCTCCTGTGGCAACGTAATCACTTCTGTTTCCTTTCGTCCTCCCGTACAGACGTGGAGTCTTGTGACATTTACTAAATACCTTTATGGACAAGGTGCTGTATGCTCTCTATCGGCTTTAATTCCAGAATAATCCCATATAACATAGATTATCACCTTGTTTACACACAAGGGGACTCAGGCTCAGAGAGGTTGAGTCCCCTCAACCTCTCAGAGAGGCTCAGAGAGGTTAAATATTTGCTTAAAGTCAGGAAGACTGCTCACAGGGTTTTGCCACTATTCTCAGTTCTCATTGCCCCACTGGCCAATGTAAACAGGAATAAACTTGAAGGCAGCTCAAAAATCATTTAACCTACTTTTCCAGGAATGTCCAAAGCACATTAATGTTTTAAATGTTGTGTTGAGGGTGGAAAGCACCTGGTTTTCTCCTCTGGTGGTTACTTTTGTTCAATGCACAAACAGTACAATACCAGCCCATCTTATATTTAAAATGTGTTTTATAAAAATCACCAAAAAGGACTTTTGATTTCCCTCTAACTCCTGCTCTGTTTCTCCTCTTTCACAGCCATGCTGGGAGAACTCACTCTGCACTCACTTTTACTTTCTGGCTTCTTCCTCACTCCTCACTCCTGGATTCCAGTAAAAATGCTCTAGGTAAAGTCACAAGGGTGGCATCCTCACCACACAGGCGCTGCAAGCAGATTTTGTTCCTGATCTTTCTCATAGTGCTCTCCCTCCTTTTCGAAACACTCTCGTCCTGCTTTCAGCCCTTGATTTTCCTGTGCTTTTCTGTTTCTCAAGCCCCAACCCTTAAAAGTTAATGTTCTTTGGGCTCCATCTTCAAACATCTCACCTCTCACACCTCCTGATGACCTTGTCTGTGCTGATAAGAAACAGTCTACTTTGTCAGTCCTTGCCCAATCCCCAAAGTTCTAGAAATTGGGAGCCCTGTGCCTACTAGACATTTCCACCTGGACATTTTATAGGCACTTCTAATTAAATCAAAATTAAATTAATTATTTCCCTCATCAACTTGGCACCTCTTCCCTTTCCTCCAAATGGGTGAGTGACATGCCAGTTCTCCAAAGCTGAAATTCTCTCCTTAATCTCTGCCATTCAGTGGATTAACATGTCAATGGTTTTGCCTACTGAAAATGTCATCACCCTTCCCCTCATCATTACCAATGCTGCACCCGTGGTTCAAGTCCCCACCATTCCACAAATGCATCATCCTTCTGTCTCCTATGTGCCTTCCTGCCTCTCCTTCCATCTCTTCTACTCACTTCACAAAGGCTCCCAGGCAGCACCATCCACTAGAACTCAGCCCTGATTGATGGAAAAGTCCTCACCTGTGCTATCCTGAATGGGTGATTATTAAGCAAATCGAAATGTGGTTCTATTGCTTACTTTTAATAATACTAACTTTAACAGCCGACATGTGGCAGTGTAAACACAAGCTTCTTTATAAAATTCCTCTGACTTTAAAGATACAACATATTCTCCTTAATTTCACAGATATGCTCTGAACATTTCCGATCTTATCACTCCTCCCACCTTAGAGCACCACTTCCAAACTCACACATTCTATGCATAAGCATACAATACCAGTGCAGATGAATAGAGTGTGTGACACCACACTCCTCCCTGCTCGTGTACAGCTGAACTCACTTACCTGAACACCCTGTCTCCTCCCTCCACCTACTCATCCACCATGCAGCGCCTCCTGAAGCATCCTCAGCATTCCTTGCACCTCCTGGTCCCTCTGACAAATGAGTGCTATACTGTGCCGCCTTCCTGTGACATGCCACTATCTATATTGTGTCACACAACTACCACCAGCACTTGGTGAGACTGACGTTTAGTGATGCCATTGGTTCCTACCAAAGGTTTCAAATAGCTCATTAATTCTGACATCTAGGTACCATGGATAAACTGCTTCAAACTTCATTCCTATTACTAATTTCAGCAAATACAAATTCTCATTCAAAACCTGCCTTTTTTTCAGTACTAGGGATCAAATTCGGGGTCCCGCTGCACGTACTCTGAGATTTAAGCCATGTCCCCAGTCCTTTTGTTTGTATTTTGTTTTCGAAATATGGTCTTGTTAACTATGCCTGGGATGGTCTTAAACTTGGCATCCTATAGGACTGCATCAAACTAAAGATCTTCTGTACAGCAAAGGAAACAGTCACCAAACTCAAGAGACAGCTCACAGAATGGGAGAAAATCTTTGCCAGCTACTCATCCAATAAGGGACTAATATCCACAATCTTCAGGGAACTCAAAAAATCTCAGCCCCCAAAGAATCAAAACCCTGAAAAAATGGGTACATGAATTAAACAGGGAATTCTCAAAGGTGTTCAACTTCCCTGGTTACATAAGAGATGCAAGTCAAAACAACAGATTTCATCTCACCCCAGTTAGAATGGCCATAATTAAGGGTAATAACAACAACAAATGCGGGCAAGGATGTGACAAACAGGAACACAATACACTGCTGGTGGGACTGCAGATTAGTACAACCACTATGGAAAGCAGTATGGAGCGTCCTCAAAAAACTAAAGATAGAACTGCATATGATCCAGTGATACCGCTCCTGGGCATCTACCCAAAGGAATGTAAGTCAGGATACAACAGAGACACCTGTACACCAATGTTCATCGTAGCACTATTCATAATAGCCAAATTTTAGAAACAACCCAGGTGCCCTACAATTGATGAATGGATTGAGAAATTGTGATACTTATACACAATGCAGTATTAGCCATAAGGAATAAAGACTTGTGGTTTGAAGGTAAATGGATGCAATTGGAGGACATCATGTTAAATGAAGTAAGCCAGGATCAAAACACAAAAGCTGCATGTTTTCTCTCATATGTGGAAGATAAATCCAATGATAAACATGTAAACAAAAACAAACATGATCATATACAAACGCAGATGCAGAACATGTCTGTAACAGTAGAACTACTCTATGGAACTTGGGGTAAGAGGGAAAAGAAAAGTAAATGATAAAGTATCAGTAATATCACATAACATAATATGTGAAGGTAGAGGATATAAGGATATGTATTGAAAGATGTTGAAAATGGGGGGGCAGATAACATGGTAAGGGAGAGTAATGGAATGGTTTAACGGACCAAAGTAAAGTGCATCCATAGTGGGTATACACTGAGACACCCCTTTGAACATCAACTTAAATATTAATAACAAAAACCAGGACTGTAAAATAGATGCAGTGGAAGGGGGGGCACTAGTAGGAAGGCGGAGGGCAAAGGAAAGAGATTAAGGCAGGGTATATGGTAGATGGATTCATATACCTATATGAAGCAGAACTAAGAAACCTCTTGCAATTGCTTTAAGTGGGGTGGCGAGAGGGCTGAGGGGGAGAGACAATGGGGGCAATGTAATGTACAATATAAGGCTAATCAGAATTGTCACTACAATTCCCTGAACCCCCTCCCCCATACAGTGAATATATCCTAATAAAAAAATTACTTAAAAAGAAAGTCTTGCCATCTTAACTCCTCTGTCTTCTACATAGCTGGGACCACAGGCATGAACCGCCACACCTACCTCTCTGTTCAAAATCTTAAAGCAAAAGGAACTGTTACTCAATAATCCCTTTCACAACCCCTTCCTGGAGCTTTTACATGGCACATGTAAGATCTAGACTCTCCACATCCCTGCCTGTGTCTCCTTGACAACTTCTATAGGGTTATCTTCTTCATTCCCTTCCAATCGGTGTCTATTACTGTCTTTGAGAACCAGGAAAAAGTTAACCCTATTTGAGAACCTTCTTCAACTAATCTCACTCTGACTTAATGCCACCAACACACATAACTAGACCTGTCTGATCCTGCTGGTGTTCATGGTCATTCATTATATGCTGTATTCTTAACCAGGAAGAAATTCTCTGTTCTCCTTCCTGTACCTGCAGCACTGTTCACCCCAAGGAGTGTTTGTCAGGCATAGACACATGTATTAAACATCCTATGTGATCTTAATGGTGATGCTTGCTGTTTTCATGGGTTCCAAAACTCAGTATTCCCAACTCCTGCATTTTCAGCATCAAAATATCTTGTTTTTTAAAAGAGTATCTAGATACTAAAGGAAAAAACTAAAATATTGAGACAAACAAAAACCAGGGAGCTTTTTCCTACCTAAGAGGAGGTGTATAGGCTGCTAAAACAAGCAATGCTAGGAAGTTACAGCTCAAATGGTGTATCTCCCCATGCTGCCTTGCTGACAAGAACAAGTTTTTAAATGAAAGACCCAGCATTTTTAAAGCAAAGCAATGAGAGGATAGTCTAAGTGACTATCAGAGAGGCTTACCACCTGCTTCCCAACTGGGTTATCTTCTTCATTCTTTTTTATCAAGTAACAGGGACTAGAGTCACCATGATCTGACCATACCTCAAGACTCTTTCATATCAGGAGGACAAGCACCCTAGGACACAAGTTTGCCAGGAACTTGTCTGAACTTAGTTGATGTATAAAATGTAACCCCAACTTATAAACTAATATTTCCAAGCTATGATGTCTACCTTGATGTTAGAATACTATGCAGAAGCACCTGTTCTGATACTAGTTAAAATCAATAGAAATGGATCCTAAGCTTTCATTTTTCTCATGTGTATTTAATGCTTAATTTTCCTTTTCCTACCTTTGCTATAAAAAAGATGTTATCCAAAGAAATAAAGGTCAAAGGGAAGGTCCAAATACACTGACTTCTTCATGGACAAAGTAGCACTTGGTATTTAAAGCCCTGTTCTTTAGAGACAGATGAACAGATGGTCCTTCCCATCTGTTTCAGGGAATGAAGTGTTTTCCATTTCCCTGTTTTTAATTAATTGATATGTGTGTATATATATATATATATACTGAGGCCTTGGATCTTCACCAAAGTTGAGGTATAATTTAATTCTTAATAATCTAATCATTTGAATGTAACAAATGATACTAGTTCTAACTGCAGTAATAATAATTACAAACATCGTATCAGTCTTCTACAAAATGTCAGTAGCTACAGAAGCCATTAGCAGGTGAGTGTGGGAAACAAGCCACTAACATAGGCTCCAAGGGACTTCGATCCTAGTGAGGCTTTCCTAAGCCTTAAACAAGGTTCCCTAACTTCTCAAAAGAGTTACTTACAGCATTTCTGGTATAAATGGCCCATGAACTGCAAAGCCTTATTCCGTTTAGTTGAGCAGTAAATAGTGGGCCAGGTATTTACGAAAACAAGAATAATCCCTGTTCAGCCCATAATAAAATTAATCATGCTGACATCAGTTCCTGGCGCTTACCTTAAGCCACACACTGTGCCTAGCACTCTACTGCATGTAAGGCTCTTAGAAAATTAACTCAATACTTGATTATCCTCATTTTCGAAAGAAAGGAAGTGGAGCTGAGAGAGATTAATTGGCTCAAATAGTCTTCCAAATGCCTCTCACGCACAAACCCCGAAATTCCTTTCTTCCCATCGCTGAGATTGGCTTCTTTACATTACTCACTTAAAACATGGTAATTAATGCTTTCTCAGGGCCAGGAATGCTCAGGTGTCCGCACCCTGGTGATGTGGGAAATCGTCCCTTCCTCAGAAAGCATACAGTCTATAGGCAGACGGTCACTAAAACACATGCCCAAGCTGGATGATGACTGCTGTGAAGACTGTGGGAGAGGGGAAGAGTGGGGGGATTGGTGAAACACTAGCCCATAGGGAGGAGGGGTGGAGGGGGGAAGGAGGTGGAATTGGCTCCTAGTGTATGACACATGGTCACATTTATGGAACCTGGAAGACCCTCCTGCTCCAGCACCTGTCCCTGTCCCTCATCAGTGCTCCAACCCCACTTCCTTCCTTACCCTTCCTCACATGCAAAGCCAGAATTTACATAAGAAATAGTACAAAGTGTAAGACCAAATTCTGGTTCAGAGTCTCAAAGGAAATTCTAAATTAAAAAAGCAGAAACAGTAGAGGAGAGCAAGACGAACAGATTTTTTTTCACAATCTAAAAAAATTGTTTCTAAGTGATTTTTAAATTAGATAACCAAACTTTAAGCCATTTCTAAGACTTTTTTTGTGGTACTTGGGGTGGAACTCAGGGCTTCATGCTAGCTAAGCAGGAGCTCTACCACTTGATCCCCTCCACCAGCCCTTTTCTGTATGGGTATTCTCAAGAAGGGCCTCAGGAACTCTTTGCCGGGCTGGCTGCAAACTGTGAGTCTCCTGATCTCTGCCTCCTGAGTAGTTAGGATTACAGTCATGAGCCACAGGCACCCAGCTCATTTCTAAGACTTTTTGATTTATTTCTACCCACCCTTTATTATACCTAATTGTCAATGTGCTTTTAGTAGAAAAAGAAAGTCCTTAATATGGTTCTACCATTTTTTATTGACAGCTTCAGTTCAGTGTATCAGGAAGAAGACCCCTTCCTCTCTAGTGGTTTGAATGATAAAACTGCCACTAATGGAAGAGTGACTAATGAATACATAATGGGCACTATCTGAGCTACAAGCATCAACAATGAGCAGATAGTGTCTCTAATGCAGACATCCTGAGAGAGTGAAGTGGAATGATTTAGACCATATCATATACACATGAGAACTGATGTCCCAGGCCACTTGACCTTATAGGAAATCCACTGCAGAGTTTTGTTACTGTTGTTGTGGCTTTGATTTTTAAAACTCTCTGACTAACACCTACACTTTAAAATAATCTATATGGCAGACGAGAACATTACAGGCAATAATTAAATTTCTGTAACAGTTATACAATGTCTTTTGAAGAAACCAGTTACCTAGTTCACTACTTCAGAGTCAGAGGCATAAAAGCACTGTATCCAAGTCTTACCTCTGCAGCTAGATAGTTCCCAGTTGCAAGATGCTTAAATCTGAACAAGCTGTTCCATTGTCCTGCACCCCCACGGCATGGGTCATGATGAACCACCTATAGACAAAGAGTAATGACAATAATGGCAAAATGGTATTCATGTCCCAGGAAACAAATGACAACAGTATACACAGAGTGCCTCTTGTATTTGACCTGTCAAACCTAGCATGTTTCCTTGAGGCCACAATGTGGCAGAAGAAAATTCCCCATGAGTGAGCAGGAGACATGTAAAACTTTATGTATTCATGATGCTCATGCCTTCCACCTGCAAATACTGCCTCACCCCAAAAGGCATGTTTCTGAGGCCAAAACCAGATATCCTGTGGGATTTCCCTATTTCTTATTTGAATATTCATTCAAAAGATGGTAATAAGAATCTACAATGTGCAGATACTCATTGTGATGTTTAATCCAGATTGTCAATTTGGTTTGATTAAGAAATATCAAGGACATTAGCAAAGCACATTTGTGAGTTTGTCTGTGAGGGCATTTCCAGATACAATTAGATCATGAAAGATTTGACCTGGATTGGGAGTGTGGCTCAAGCAGTTGAGCGCCTGCTTTGCAAGCATGAAGCCTGAGTTCAAACCTCTGCCCCACCAAAAAGAAAAGCAAAAAGATCTGGTATAATCAATGGATGAATCCCTTGATGGATTAGTGATGTGATGGCACTGATGGAAGGTGATGGCAGGTAGGAGTTGGAGCTCAGTAGGTCACCGGGAGTGTATTCTTGGGAGCTATATCTTGTCCTAGCCCTTTCTGGGATCCCCTTTTCTCAGCTTTCTGGCCACCATGAAATGAATTTATCTGCTCCACTATGCCCTCCAGCCATGGTGAACTGAACCCTCTAAAAACATAAACCAAAATAAACCCTTCCTCCTTTAAGTTGCTTTTCTCAGGTTTGGTCACAGGGATGCAAAAGCCCTTCAAGACAATAAATAGGACAAGGAACATCCATCAATATAATAAAGGCTACATTTTGCAAACTCAAAAAAAAAACAAAGAAGACAATAGGGATAGGGCACCCTGAATACAGCTTTCATTCTATAGAGAAGAGACAATCAGCAAACAAAGAAATAAGTAAGATCAGAAACTGCCAGGAAGGAGACAAACAAGTGCTTGGTGCAGTAACTAGGTAAGGCTGCCATAGATATGGCAATCCACATGGGTCACTTAGACATAGCACGTAAATAAAAACCAGAGCTCGAGAATGAGACAGCCATGCAGAGGCTGGAAAAACCATTCCAAATGCTTCATCCTTGGCTTGTGCTGTGCACACTGTGTACAAATACCCCTCAAAACTGGCCTTGCCCCAGGTGCTGAGCCTCTACACTCCACTGGATATGAAAGCAGAAAGTATGTCACTATTGAGTATGACGGGGCATGGTGCAGGAATAGAGATCAGGGTCTACATCGTCATCGCAGAGTTTGAGGATCAGTTCTTCCAATTACTATGGCATGATCACAAGTAATTTAACATATTCAGACCTGGTTTCTTCATGTATAAAATGGAGTCAACTGACAGAATTGCTATGAAGACTGAAGGAGGAGGAGGGTGAAGAAAGAAGTGAAGGAGTAAGGGGGAGGTGGAGGGTGAAGAAGAAGGAAGAGGAAGAGAAGAAGAGAAAGAGAAAGGAGGAGGGCGGAAAAGAAGGAAGAGAAAGAGGAGGAGAAAGAGAAGGAACAGAAGGGGGTAGAGAAGGAGAAGGAAGAAGAGAAGAGAAGGAGGACAAGGTTCAGAAAGGAAGAGGAGGAGGAGGTAAAAAGTGGAGAAAAAGGAAGAGGAAGAGGAGAAAGAGGTGGAGACGGAGAAAAAAATCACTATGGAGAGGAAAGATTAAAAGAAGTAAAAACATTTCAAAACTATTAAATAACATATTCACTTTTCATTCTGACTGCTCCATGTATTACAGCATTTCCAACTACATATTTGACGGAAAGGATTTCAGTGCAGTGGCACAGTTACAGCAAAAAATATCAAAGTAAATATGTAAGTGGCATTTCAAAATTCCTTTAACAAGTTTAGAACTAAATATTAAATAGGCAGAGAACTCACTATTTCATTACTGAAGTTTTTAAGCAATTTCACATTATTTCTATACTGATTTCAGTTTTTGGAACACAGTTATGATTCAACTGTACATTTTTTTTCAGGTTGCCTTTTTCTCTTCAGCCGCACCCTACTGCGTGAGGCAGCATGACAGGGCAGGTTTCACACAGCCTCATCTCTGCTGGCTTTGGTGGTAATGTGAATGCCAGAGGACAAATATATCTTATCAGATTTTATTTCTGAACCGTATTATATAACCATATATTTTATATATATATATTATCAATAATATATTATATAACCATATTATATTATGTAACTATTTTATTTCTGAACCATATTATAGCTTTGAAAATGCTTTTTGTTAAATTTATAAATAAGGCTTTGTTTATTTGCAAAGACATTATACTTCTTCATTTTCTATGTTTCAAGTATCTTTAATTTGCCTTGTTACACCCTACTTTAATTATGGCTACTTCCCTCTATTTTTTAGCATGTGCAAAAAAGCATGTTTTGTTATTACTTCTTCTGGCAGTTAGTATTTCAGGTATCACATTTATCTTTGCTTTTTCATTTTCCTGTACTTGTGCAAGATATCTTCTGATCCTGCCCTACCTCCTCTCCTACCTCTCTCCAGGGTGAGAACAGATTTGCAAAGATAGACGTAAATGTTACACCTTCCCCAGTAGTCATTTACATGTTGAAACACACATAACCTTATTATAAAACATTCTTCTTCTAGTTCTTTTTATTCAAATTAGAGCATTATATTAATTTTCAACCAGGACAACTTATAAATTTCATCCTGATATTATCAGAAGTGTTCTAAAACAGACGCCTTAAAAGGGAGAATGATGGGTCTGAATCAGCTGAGAACCACTGCTACATGCCTATATATTAAGTCAAGATGCAATTCATCAGCTCTTGCTTGTTCATATGAATTATGTATGTATTATCTCCCCTACTGTATGGAAAGGTCATTTAAAGCATTTTCTTACTTACTTTACCATACTGCCACATTTAATGAATACTCTGTAAAGGGTGAAGTATTCAACTATGTGTCTCTAGATCCTAATAGAAATGGTGACCCCAGTCTCTTCAGTGACTGTACACATCCATTTCTGTCTCCACTCATGGTGCTGTCACAGTGGGTCACCTGCTCCTGCCTAACCCTCATCACTTCTAATCTGATCAATGCTTAATCCTTGGCCTGTTCTATGCACACCGTGCCTTTTAAAAAGTAAAATAAGATATAATTAAATGTGCATGTGTATGTGTGTATATGAAAGAGAGACAGAGATAAGAGAGACAGAGAGACAGACCTAGTACTATCCTTTCTAATTGATCATAGCAATGAAAGGGTACAAATTAGTTCTCAAAAATTATATTGTGTGATGGGTATACCACAAATGATGACTATAACAGTAAAACTAATAGCCTTGTGGATCTTATATTTTTTATCTAAATATTTATTAAAAGCAAAAAAAATGTGCACACCTCTACTTCCCAGAGAGCCTTAGAGCTGGTAGCAGACGTTGCTGACTGACGCAGGGTTGTACGAAGGAAGATGTGCTGTTTTTTCTCATATTCGTCACAAGTCAGAAACTTCTCTTGTTCTGCATGAAACAGTCTAACAACATCACCCTAGAGAAACAGGTCGAGAACATTTCCAACAACCATCTGAACAAACAATGAAAAGCAAGAGTCTCTTTTCATTTTGGCCCTTCTGCCAGCCACTTGGCTTTTAATGATTACTTAAATATTGCGCAATCCTGGAGGGAGGGACTGTTTTAGTCAGAGTGGGAATTAAGGTTTGTAGGTTTGTGGCCACACTGTAAATTATGAACACTGGTGAATGCAGAGGTTTTGCATCCAGAATTGTAGTAAAACTATCTTCATTTCCTCCAGTAAACATCCCTGTAGCACATACTTACTCCTTTCAATACATCCTCTCGATAGGAACTAAATTTCATGAACAAAGTGATTTTCCAGCTAGTGTTGCAATTAACAGCATTCACCTGTTAATGAAGAAATACTAAGAGTTATAAGACTAAAGATTTCATTCTATACTAGAAATTATTACTTACACAAGAAAAAGGAAAAAAAGACAATTTTGGACAATGAAATAAGTCCAAAGAATATAAGAATATCTTCTAAAGACAATTCAAAAATAGCGAATAGGTATCTACATGTGCTTTAGGAGTATTAATTAGCATACCTGGGATGATGCTCACAAAACCAGGAAACTAACTGACCTCTCTCCTCCCTCTCCCTCTCTCTCTTACGCCTGTCCTCTGGAGCTTACCTCCTTACAGCCTGGGTTGTCCAGGAGCTCTATGTTGCTGGCATGGAGAGGCTGCCCTGCATTCACAGGCATCAGAACCACTTTATCTCCCACGACAATCTAGGAATCAGAGATAAATACAACTGAGACTGCACAGATATTTGAAGTAACAGAACTCTGTCACCACCCTGACACCTCGCCCTTTTATCCACACAAATTTCAGTTCAATTCTTTTCTCCTTGAGGTAAAATATCCCGAATAAATGAACATGCATGTGCCTGCCTATCAGGCTGGATTCATGAAGCTAGTGCAGATCTTTCTCTTATTAGTCTCCCATGTTAGCTCGAGCTTTCTTGAAGCCCATAAGTGGACCATTTTCACACACACACACACACACACAAGATCTTATGATACAAGCACAGCAGAAACAGTCAACATATCTGCCACAGTGAAACCAATCTACCTAAAGTCAGAATCATTTCAAAGGAAAGCAGAAAACATGACACATTTGTGCTGCCTTGCCAATTAGAGACATATCTGGGAAGTTGATCTTGCCATGATCTCGGTAATTATTAAACATGTTAATGTCATCTGGATTCAGGAAATACAGAAACATATACAAACTTGTAAAAATATGGTTTTGTTTGGGCCCTGGGAATCTGATTCCCTCTTAAACATCCAAAATTAATATTGCTCTATGACCCTAATGTTAATTTTTAAGTAAAAACTGAAATTGATCCTGGGAAAAGTGCTTGAGAGGTTAAGTATAAGTTACTCTTTATTTATGCTGTCATTCAATGTCTGTTAAATCTTCAAATATTTTTTATTATTTTTAGACAGCTCTCACTAAGTTGCCCAGGTCAAAATTGTGATCCTGCTGCTTCAACCTACCAAGTACCTGGAATTATCTTCAAATATTTTTATTCATAATTTAAACTGTTGAAAGGTATCCTTTCTTAATGATAATAATGAACAGTTTAATTTTAGTTATTAAAGTTACTTGCATTGCTAAACTTCCTTAGATGTATTTTTGTAGTGCCAACACTCTAAATTAATAGAATTGCTCATCACCTCAGAAGTGGAAATTAAAGCCTTCTCTCTGCATCTTTCATCCCAATTAAATATTAGATGAGATTAGTTTGATATATAAATGAAAAACAAATCAGGACTCAGAACTCCTCCATGCCTCTTAAACTAAACCAAAACTTGAAGAAACGTAATTTATTTTCAGTGTCAAGTAACCTTACATGGATTACAGGAGTCCACAGTCGTATATGGTATTGTTTGCACAAAGTATATCTGGAGATTCAGACGTGATAGAGAAGCCTCACAGAATTCATCACCCTACCTTTCAAACTGGTAATAAGCCAGAAGATGTGACTCACAAAGACTCACCACAGCTTACCTAAGCACAGGTAATGAAAGAACATGAAGAAACAGCGTGAAGTAAAATGATGGAGGGAAGAGCAGATACTGTGTAATATTAAAGAACTCTCCCCAATAGTTAACCATGGGGGAAGGGAGTAGGGGAACTGGGCAGAAGGAAAGGGGCAGAAGAGATTTTTACAATCTTTGTATTGTTTTCTACCTTTGAACCATGACTGGTACCTCTGAAAAGATAAATCATAATTGAAAAGCAATGAAAATCAATATGGCTTAAACATATTTCCAATTCCCTCCTTCCTTAAAAAAAAAAATGTCACTGAAGCTATTTTCCATGACATCAAGACATCCTTAAGTCACAGAGCCACATGTGGACCCAAGTATTCAACCACACTATAAACTAGTGGGAGCTTGACACATTTTACTAGGGCTATACCTGTTTGTCCAACTTCTTAAACAGCATTTGACTAACTTTTTCATTCTCATCAATAATGTACAAATATTAACCAAGAAGTTTCTTTAAAAATAATATATTTTTAGTTCTTCCAACTAAATACATTTAGTTGCAACTACATTTGCTGCTCTAAGTCTTCTATCTTACTATCATTCTCTGAGCCAATTCATATGCTATATTTACTTCAAAACACCACACATTAAAGTTTCAATATTTTTAAGATAACAGCCACATAGCCAAAATGTTTTTTAGTGCCTATGAGACAGCTTCCAAAGGTTACAAGAACAGTATGCTTAAGTAGAATCAAGCATTAATTCATGAAAAATTTCCAGGCCCTCAGTCTTATTCTTGACAATGGTTACCTTGACTTACCACAATAAATAAAACTTATAGATGGAATGGACAAGATGCCAATCATGTGAAACTAAGAGCACAGCAAGAGGTGCCAGGACGAAAACAAAGGTGTGTAAGAAATGGTTCCTATTCCCAGGGAACTCAGACCTAAAATTAGAAGATCTGACAAATGTGAAACTTGAGAGTGTAGTTCAGGGCGATTCACTGAGGGAGTTGAGGCATCCATTCTGAGAAGCTGTGCATTTGGTACATAATTTAAGGGTGAAGTTGTTTTACATCATATTCACTGATCTCATCAGCCATCACATTCAGTAGTGCACAAACATCTGTTTTTTAAAAATTAGAATTCTAAAAGAACTTCCGTTGGTTCTGTGTAACAGGGATTTTGCTGAAAGTAAAGAGCAATATAATACTATTTTCAGATTTGAGAGCAACACAGGCCATGGTAAAAAGAACAGCACAGTAGGACTCAAACGCCAGGTGGACTCTGCTAGAATTTCCAGGCATATAGCTTCTCTAAAAATAACAAAATTTGCTTTCTAAGCAAAAAGAGTCTCTCTCTCAAGAGTTGAAATTGTCCCTTGATTTAAAAAAAAAACCTTTTCGTACTTCTAAATCTACTATAGTGCTAAAGAAACCTTGTCTTCTTAGATCAAAACTGAAAATGAAAAATTATTCAATCATAAGAAGATAAATGAAAATGAAATATTTATGCTCTCTGCTCATGGTTGTCCCCAGTTATTTTCTATCAGTTCAACAGGAAGCAACGTCTTTCTGCACAGCTGAAGGTCAAGAGAACCATGAATCTATTTATTCTCCGAGCCACACATCCCATAATTCTCTAACACATACTGTAAAGATGTATGGAGTGGTCGAAACCATTAATTTTGTGGACATGCACACCTCTCTCCCCAGACTCTCATCCACCTCATTCTTGCATTTGATTTGGGTCAAAGAACATCTTATTGAATACATACAACCTAAACGATAACTTAATTGCTAAATAGTAAACTATTATTACTAAAGTCCTCTAAACATTGCAATTTCCTCTTCTTCATTTAATAATGCTGTTAAAAAAAATCAGTAACAATTTAACCACTTTCTATGAAGTAACAGCATTTGCAACTGCCTTCAACAAAATACTTAAAAATGCTACCTATTTCTAAGGAAGGAAATGAGAGTTACAATACAGCTACCTTTGTGACCTATATAAAGCAGTGGGTATGGTAGACTTCCTCAGCAGCCTTAACCACACACAGAAGCTACACAGAGTGAGCAAAACCAGTGAGATCTTTCAGCAACACAGCAACATAGAAGGTTGTTTTCAGCCATGCCAGATGGAGCATATCTAGAAAAGGACAACTTCTGTGCTTCACTTAACAATTACACTGTCCATTTTTACCAGGATGGTGTGTCTGGGTGGGAGGTTTTATTTTGTTTTGTTTTGTTTTCCCCAGGATGACTGAGTATTTGAAATAGTTCATTACATTCAACTCTCTGTGTTTGCTGCAAAGTGCTTGGAAAGCAGGAAAAGAAAAATACGTCAAGAGAATGGATTAAGATGCACAGCTAATCTAAAGGTCTCAATTTACCCAATCATTTCATCTGTACTGTATTCTTTTAGAGTCTGAGCTTGTTTTGCTTGTTTTGGTGTTTAATCTTCATGGACCACCATGACAGGGAATTGGGGTGGAGAGAGCATTACAAAAAAGGATATCAAAGGTGTGAGTCCTTCACAAACTGCATAATCACTCCCAGAATACATTGAGAGTTGATTGTAATTAACTACATACTAAAATTAAAATATGTATCATGCTCATAGCACACATCACTGGATATCAAAAGAAAAAAAAGTACAACTTAATTTTTTAAGGGATCCAACACAAGACTGTATGTTACACTTTCCTGCATGCCATGCTTATCCCAAACCTTACCTAAGGAAGATCCACCTGATAATTTTTATACCAAGTTAACTCATGAAGCGTGCATCCTGTGGGATGGAATTTATATTTTAAAATTCACTGGAAAAATAGATTCACTGTTAAAAAAGACATATCTAAGATAAGAAATACCCAAAACGTATTGCTGATTGAAAAAACTATCAGAAAGATTATACTTTTATATTACTTTGGATTCATGATGCTAGTTTTTTTAATCTCAAGCATTCATTGCCTGGCCCAATATTCATAAAAGTTCTAATTATGAAAGTTATTCAGTGCTTGGTGTCAACCAGCATTTTTTACTGAGCATTGTCACACAACACTTTATTCATTACATACAAAAATATCTAACTATTGAGCCTATGGGATCATTTGACAGATTTTTTTTCTCTACTCAATAAAATAGCAGAAAATATTTCACCAATTCCTAAAATCTGCATGACAATATACACATAATCCACAACTTTTGTAAGTGCACCTGTCATCAGTGGGTAGGTGCCAAGCCTGCCGCTCCTCATACACTGCACCTCTATTACAACATGCAGACTGAGAAGCTGGCCATAACCCAGGGGTAGACACCGCCATGATTCATGGTGCTACTCTTATAAACTCAAAGGGTTAGACACCATTTCCTACACACAGCTCTTTTCCTTGCAACCACGTTCCCCCTGATTAGGCAAGGAAGTAAATTCTGCCTCCTTCAACAAGGATTAGCCAACATTACAATTGCTTGAGTTCTTTCACACAATCTCTAGCTGAAAGATGACTTTAAATTAATCTTAATTCTGATTTTTATGACTTCTGAGTACAAACCATGCCATAAATAAGTGTACTTAGCACAGTAAAGACATTAACATGTAAGTAATGAAGTGAAACCTGTATTTCATTTCTTTGCACTTTCTGAATTCTCTCACTTAAGGATTATATTCCTTATAAATGCACCATTTCCCTCCTAATTTTATATTTACATACATTGTCACCCTCACTTCTCAGCTTCCAGAAGGGATGAATATAAAACCAAGACCCTTCATTTCCTGCAGCATCCAAAGACACACGCATGGCATTCTTCTCCAGTAAAGCAGGCAACCTCTTGTTTACAGTAAGGTATTTGTTGCTTTTTATATGCAGCAGCTGTAGGGAAAAGACATGCATTATGTTTATTACTTGATTTCTACTGTTAATTTCACTTAGATGTTCATAAATGCATCATACGTCCCCAAGTCACAGGGCTTGCAGTGGAAATGGAATGAAGGACCTGTGTTCAGACTTCACAACCACCACATCTCCAAGTTGACTTTCTTTAGGTTCCTCCTCACCCCAACACCAATTCTGCTCCATAATAAAGTGAACACGTGAGGAAAATTAGGCAGGGGACACTAATTATTTTCATCAACTGATAAAATAGAATAACAGAATAAAACCAGACCTTCCAGAGAAGACCTGGAAGTTCCTCTAAGTCACATCCTTTCCCAATGCCAGCATAGCCACAAAAGGAGAACATACTCAACAAGAACCAAGAAACGACAATCATCTACCAACCTACTTGGTATCATGAACCACCCCTGCCCATGGAGGCCCTAGCTCTAATTCTGTGATGAGGTGGGCTGCCTGCCTATCCTAAATGCACACCACAACTTTTGAAAGGATGCTGACCCCTTTTCATAGATGAGTGCAGGAGCACTGTTCCTCACCAAGCCTTTGTCTATGGATTCTATGGGCAAATTTTTCCCAAAATGTGACTGTACTGAGTAGGAAAACCAAAACAAAATAGGCTTTCCATCTATTATCAATTTCAATCATTAAAAAAGAAAAAGGTCATTTCAGTACACATAGGGAGAAGTCATCTTAAAATAAAAAGCAATTCTTTAATTGTCAAAAATCAGCCTTTTGCAAAGTTCGCCCTCGAGCCCATGGCTCTCACTTTACTGCAAAGCACTGAACACCTTTGAGACTCTGCTCCTCTGGCTCCTGCACATTGAAGCCCATGCTCAGTCACCATCTGAGCAGGCAAACATTTGTACTTCAAATCCTTGGCAAGGAGCATAAGCTCTAACGCTGCATTTAGCTGTAATCAAAACCTGATAAGAGAAACTGTTTCTGGAGGATAGTCCAAGAGGTGTGCTGTCCATGCACACAGACTGTGTCACACCACCATTAGATTAAGTCACACATCGGGAAGCTGCAGACCCCAAGTCTCTTATCTCGTTCCTGCTTTCCCTGCATTGTGGCACTTTGCCATTAGCCAATGACAAAATATCAGGAAATATTATTTTTATAAGTACCTCATTGTGGCATTTACTATAAGGACGTTAAGGCTATTGTCTACTGTATTAAACAGTGTCCTCTTTATGAACACTCAGGAGAAACACTTCCCTGCTCTTGTTTCTGGGAACAGCTGTGCTTCTAGACCTCTGCTTTGCTCCATGCTCTGGCCTTCCTGTGCCTATACAGAAGCAGGCCCTTGCTTCATGGCTCCACAGCCTAAGAAGCCTTCAGGTAATGTTCACCTGACTTTACCGCATGGCTTCTATGAACATGTCTTTCCCCTAACCTCAGCTTACTCATCCAACCGTTCCTTTCTCCTTGACCCAATCGCTTTATTATTTGTCTTTTATCTTGTTATGTGGTACATATTTTGGAAAATGCCTTACATTCTTTGTGGAACAAGGTGGGACAGCCCAGATAAACTGGAATGAGCACACTAACTGAAATGGAAGACCTATAAACAAAAGGGTGGTTTGCTTCCAAAAGGACAATTTGAAAACTTTCCAATACCAAACAGAAAGTAAAGTTCCCAGTGTCAAACACTAGTGTCATTAATCCAAAAGACTACTGCTTATCAGTCTTTAGAAGAAATTCTTTCCCTGCCTTCCTCTTTTTGATGTAGTAACTTATGCAGGCATCCAGATAACATCACTTCTTTATGTGTGTGCATCAGACTTCTACTTCTTTTCTTCCTCAGTACTGGGGATTGGACCCAAGGTCTTACACATGCTCAGCAGGAGTTCTACCACTGAACTATACCCCCAAATCCAAGACTTATTCATAAATGTATAAAATTGTGCACTGGTTATCAACTGAGTAAGTCATAACAAATATAATTTCCACTGTAGAACAAACTATATTCTTTCAAAATTTTCCTACAGCTTGGCATTCCAACCAATATGGACAATTTGGCATGTCTCCTGTAACATATTTACATGTTTTAAGAGAAAATAGAGACTTACTTGTATAACATTACTGTATTTCACAATTTCCCCCAACAGCTTCTTATTCTCTGATTCATTTTGTTTCTGCTCCAGTTCTGCAGCATGCTGTAAAATCATCAAATACTCAGTGTAGAGATATCATGAACACAGTACAGTAACTGACAAGGAAGTGAACAGTTTTATACAGATACAACTACAAATAAAACAGACTGGAGTGTGGAGAGGGAGGGAGAAGGGAGCAATAATGAAATAATTTCACAGTTCATGCCGGAACACAACCAAAAATGTCTTCAGTCAAATTTATGTCAGAATTCAGAAAAGAATTGTCACTCTGGTCTTATAAAACTTCTCTAAGAAAGAATGCAAACCCAACGGGATAGCAGGTGAATTGCAAAAGTCTGAAAGTATAGTTTCCAATTCTGAAAGTAACAGGAATTTTAATGATGCAAAATTAAGTTCTGTCAAATTCACATTCAACCAAACCATAAAAAATAGTCTTTACGTTATTTTTTCTAAGTCTTTCAGGAAAAATAATTTAAGTAGTATGTCAAATGAAATATGACTGGATTAAATATTCCTATTTGATGTGAAATTTTTAGTCTGGCACACCCTAGAAAACAGCAGCAGGAATGTGCTGGTACATGCCAGGAAGTTAAGTGGTCACACCCCACGACCTAAAACTCCCTTCCACTTTGCAGCATGTTGTGTCTACTGAGATCCCTGTGTATTAGCAAAAACACGAAGCTAGAAAGCCATGAGTACTTTGTTTGTCATTTCTGCTTGTGATCCAAAAGCAAGGCCAAGGGCAGCTGGCCTTACCTGCAGCTTCTTCAGCAAGGCGGCCTCTGTGTGGTTCCCTTGTTTGGCTTGTTTGGCTTTCCAATACTGCTTCTGGGCAGAATAACGATTCATAGGGCACACCTTGAAAAGGCAGTCTAGGACAAACACAAAGAAACCCTGTAACTAAGGCTACCAGCACTTCACAGCCATCCCATGCAGTCTTTGTGTGGGAATCTTGAATCTGAGCATAAGGACACACAAAAGCCATGCAAGCCCATTCTCCTGCTAACCCATAATTCACTCTGTAACATCCTTCTCAAACAATTCTTGTTTAAAGAACTCAGCTACAATCTCCTTCATCACTAAAGTTTGTTAAAGAATACTGTAGCCAGTGTAATTGTGATATTATCAGGCATTTCTTCATTGTAATGGGGACATGGTCTCCCAGTGAATGGAATGAGATTAGTTTTTTATCTGACCTTGCACATTTAATACTATTCATGGTCAACATTACCCACAAAATGAGTCAGGAAATAAAAACAATCAGAGCTAACTAATGCCATTCCTCAAGTTTCCAAACCCCTAGGGTAAATATGGCATGGAAATATGAGAGACAATGTGATATAGTGAAAAATAAAGCAAAGCAAAACAACAACAACTATTCCAAAAGTTTAGTTCTGGCTCTATTCCTAAATATCAAGATAGGAAGTCACAGCAGAGTTCTATAGTGGTATCTCTAAAGCAGAAAGCAGAGTATATATGTCCTTTTCATGAAAAACAGAACTCACAATTCCTTTACATGCGAGGATTCTGTATCACGGAAAGGACTTCAACCTAGAATAACAGTCAGTCTAGTGTTTGATGATAAGAGAATACAGAACATCTAAATATTATTTTCATTTTTCTCACAAAGATGCATTAATTCACATAACAAATGTACTCTACTTTGATTAATGTGGTTATGTTTAGAATCAGCCTCATTTTTCAAATATGTATCACAAAAATGAAATTCAGTCCACTCAAATATCCATTTAGTCACATTGTTGTCTATTACAACAACAAAAATGATCAAGAAACGTGAATGCAGAATTTTTAAAGCTTTTAGAACAAACAGAAGAAACAATGACTTCTTTTCTACACTCTGTAATTGTAGACACAAATTCTATGGCTTGGTCTTCCTGCTCCCTCACCAGGGTACAGAAAACTGATTCATAACTTCTAACTTAAAAATACTGGAATGAATGAGTAAACAAGTTATATGCAGCAGAGAACAAATGCGGTCTAACAGCCAAAAGTAGGCTGAGAGGCCATCATAGAGCAATACAGGAGCCGCCACCTGGCACGTCACATGTAAACCAAACACATACGAGCCCTAGAAAACAGCAAAGAGAATTACACAAAGTTGTGAAGCACAGGTATAAAGGTTGTTCACAAACACTGACTAAAGAATACTCCTGGTTTAACACAGTGGATTATTTTGATTTCTGGTTTCAGTCAAGTGACAAAACTCTACATTGTTTTTGTGCAGGAAAACACAAATCAATGTTGAAGTAGAACTGAACCCTGTAATCTATAGTATGCATTTCTGAATTCATTCACATATGAAAAGACAAAAACTGTGTCCCTCTCCATTGTTACAGATTCCTAACGAAGCTCATTCAGAAATGGTCCTATGACAGAGAAAGTATGGTTTCTAAATTGTAGACCACCTCAATAGCATTCCTAATTAGTGGTATCTTTGGGTAGCTTTCAAAACCACTGTCCTGGTCATGCAGTTAGGGCTACTGTGAAGTACTGGCCAACAATTCAGCCAAACACATTTACTGTAATCCCCTGCAGGAGTCTCGCCCTGAGCTGCTGGGTGTTATGACTCAGACCTCATCCTCAGAAAGCCCACACCCAAGGTTTCATAGTGGAGCTCTGGAGAAGGTGCTGTGGACACAAAGATGACCGGGGCCCACTTTACCAGACAGGGGAGGCTAGAAAAAGCTCCCCAAGAAGACCTGACAAATTTTAAAGAACCAGTATTAACTCAGCACATAAGTAAGGGATTTAAATGCACAGCAGAGGGGCATTTTAGTCACTTTCAGCAGCTGTACAAAAGCAGAGAAGAATGCTAAGGGACTACTACTTCTGCAAGAGAACTAGCAGCTTGGCGGTGAATGGAAAACACAGCGCAGTGCTGAAGACAGGACCTGTGGCATTGGGTCCTAAGCTAAGGAACACGAACTCTATCCCATGGAAAATGCTGGACTCTTGAAGGGTTTAAGTTCTGACAGCATGCAAAAGACAACATAAGCAAGAGGCCAAGCCAGCACAATAGCCCACTTCCAGGGAGGTGGGGGTGTGGGGTGTCCTGACTGGACTGGATAGGAGCTTTGGGGAGGCACAGATTTAAAAAGAAAGCAGCTAAACCAACAGCTTAATACCTTGTGGATGTGGGCTGGGAAAATGTGAGGGCAGGGGAAACTGAAGTGGGCCAGACAAACAGGCTTCCACCACTCTTCTGATAATGAGAAGCCCTAGTTTTATGGGGCCCTTGGGATCTCCTACAGGTGACATCTCACTTTGTATTCCAGTAAATATGCATGGGAACTAGACTGAAGGGCTGTGAGAGCTGACAGAGCAAACAGTCCCCATAAAGAAGAGCTTTTATTGGGAGTGTGTGTGTGTGTGTGTGTTGAATTTTTTTTCCCTCTGCCTCCTTTGGAACACATTTTTAAAAATCTACTCGACTTGGACTGGTTGTGTAGTTTCTCGGATTCCAAATTTACTGCATAATAAAAGTGTTAATAATACATGCCACACCTAATCCACGAGGCTGCTGAGATGCAGAAAAAGATGATGTGTGTGAAAGTTCTCTGTGAACTTTGAAGCCCTATTATGAAGGCAAGCAAGGCAGTATTATTACTGTTGCCTCACTCTTTCAGCAACAGCGTCACCAAGATGAAAAGATGACTGAACTTCCCAGAGCCCTCAGCAAGGAGCAACACAAAGTGGAGTTCTTGGGTTAAACCTGAACACACACCAAGAGCACCCCATTAATGATAAGGAATCCACCCTTTGGGTGTGAGATCCACAGTGTGTTTTCATATAAAATTCTGATATTCTCTGAAACAGAATGCAGTGAGCTAAGGCTACAATCTCCATTACCTTTTAATATCTTTAAAATACGTGGATACAATCACAACTCCAGCATGGGTGGAGTTTTTGACAAACCCAGTTTTTCCTGAGTGCAGGATTTAGCTACTTCAGAACTACCCAAGTCTCCTCCGCCCTACTACCTTGCGTCTAAAACTAGCTCTCCAGTATTTCTTAGTCTCTCGTTTTCTAAAATTAGAGGTGTGCGTACACTAAGAAAAATCTTTAAGGGGTTCTCCAATCAGTAATCAGATCAGTCAGATCAGTGCCACTTTCTAAATAGGTAACAGCCTCTTCAGCATCTCCAGGCTCAAAGCATTAAAAAAAAAAAAAAAACTTAAATGATTTCCTATAATCTGTGTTTTTGGTGTTTGTTTATGAGGTAAATATCCCCCTATGAGGGAGGTTTTTTTGTTTTTTGTTTTATTGTTTTTAAGTTTAACCCTCAGACCCAAGGCCAATATTTGCAGAAATACAGATGGTCAGGCTATGTCAGTAATCCAATAAAACAGGCAATTATAAGAACAATGGCTTAGAGTCAGAACTTCTTTTCTAACAGCTGTGGAAGGAAACTGAGCTCTGCCCAGCAGCATTCACTTTTCTGATTTCAAATTGAGTGGAGGGAAGAAATATAAAAGCCCTGGAGATGGGGGAGGGCAGGAACTCCATGCCATGCAGCACTGAAGTCACAGGACTAACTAACCTCCCCACTCAACTCTGCATAAATTGGCCAATCTACACCTCCACTTCCAATATTCACCATCTAAATAGTTTTGAAAAGCATGCTTTATTCCTATAAAAGTACCTCCTAAGACATTTGTACAATGCACAATTTCTGACTCCCAGAAACCCAGGAGTTCCGTGTTGGCCCACAGGTTGGCTTTGGTGGTGGTGCAAAGAAAACAGGCTTTCTCTTTTCTTCTTCCTAGCACTGTCTTAAGATTTAAATGAGGCAGAGCATATTAAAACATCAACATGTGCCTGTCATTTAACAAAGCAGACATTCAACAAATGGATCTTTCATGTCACTTGTAAAATCATCTCACACTGATTACAGGGAACACAGCTGCCAAGGGCTTCATGACCTCCACATGGAGGAGTGTGGGGGAAGGAAAGGCCCTGGGACTTTCCTTTTCCGATGATAGAAGAGGATGCAGCAAAGTTCAATGATCTCTATGACAAAAAGTAAGCTAGGACTTTCCCAATGATAAATGAAGAGTGTTAGGGTAAGGAACAGGAAGACAAGGGGCCACCACACACTAGTAATCAGAATCCAAAGTTGATCATGGGAATGGTAGGCATCCCTTAGCCAAAAATACAACTGTAACTCTGTTTTTGTCTTTCAGCTTCTCTAAGAAACACATGCTGAAATACAGTGTTTTCATAAAACTCTTTATGTTTAGAAGTTTTAAAATGGAGTGTGCTTCATTTGGTGTAAGCATGGGAATTGTAAACCAAACAGCGGTCTCCTTTGCCTTGCCTGAGAGGAGGCTATCTAAGGAGGAAAATGTGTTCTCGGACATTACAAAGGCCAAATAAAATTTATTGTGCATGTTAGCAAACATTAAAATTAATCACAACATGCGTGGCAATCATGAAAATTGCAATATAACTTCCTCTAGCCGAAAGTCAGCTATTTGACTAATGAAGAGGAAGAGAAGTGATCTTTTGTAGTTACAGGCTTAAAAAACAATGAAGTGTTAGACTGTGAAGGAGACTCAGATAAAATTCAACCTTTCCCTTCTCTGACATAAACAACCCAAAATTCAGAGAGTTTTGCCTAGGTCTTTACTGATGGGATCTCTAGATTAGAATAAGTAATAAATACAAGCAAGTTCAACTACACACAGGATGCTTGAACACCATGACAGTGACAGCCTGACTGTGCTAGTCAGCTTTCCATTGCTGTGAACAAAACTCCTGACATAGCCAACTTAATAGGGGTAAGGCTTATTAGGCTCATGTTTTCAGACACTTCCATCCATCGGTGCTTGACATACCACATTCAGGCCTGACGTTCTGGAAAACATTCAGCTACATGAATTTAGGATACAGGGGAACACCAGACTATTAGCATTTTATCAGCATATATTAGTGGTTCAGGAGGGTTCATTGTGACATTTACAAATGTGCTTACAATGTGTCTTAATTAGATTCACCCCCTCCCATCATTCTCCTTCTTACTCCTTCCCTCTTCTTAGAACAATTTCAACAGGTTCTGTTGCTTTTTTTTTTTAATTTAAGCCTAGACCTTAGGTTTATGTTCAACCTAATAGAATTAGAGTGACTGATATGGTTGAATGCGGTTTGTCCCATAAGGATTCATGTGCTGTGAGCTTGGCTTCCAAAGTGGCCTTTAAGAAGTGGGGATTTGTGGAACTAATAGGTCTTTGAGGATGTTGCCCTTGAAAGGAGTGAGACAGTTCTCAAGAGAGGGCTGTCACAGAAGAGCGAGACTGGCTTCCTCCCTCACCAGGCCATCTCTCCCTCTTGCATGAGCTCCCATCATGATGCTATTTACCACAATGTAATATAGTAAAGGAAGCCCTCACCAGAGCTAGGCAGATTTTGGTGCCAAATCTGTAAGCCAAATGTCTTTTCTTTGTAAGTACCCAACCTGAGGTATTTTGTTATAGTAACAGAAAACTGATTAACACAGTGACCATGCAAATCCCTGTGAGCCCAAATTTTTGTCTATTCCTTTTGCCTATGTTTGCACAATACTTATATGTATAATTCCAAATGTAATTGCTGAACCCTGTTCTATAACAGCTGAAAAGCTGAGGCCATTTTTAGGCCAGCCAACAGAAGAATGAGACCCAACCAGGAGAGGAAGGAACTCATTCAGATTATTGGGCTCGATTTTAGGTACCATATTTTAAGTGCCATCCTAACAAATCAGCTTGCCTCCAGACTTGGGTGAATTACAAAACAAGCAAGATATAAAAGTCACAATTATTGAAGAATAGTAGTGGAAACCAAGAAATGCTGAATAGCAGAGAGAAAACGAAGAGTTAGACAACCTCACTTCATATAAACCAAGTGCTACAGGAAAAAAATAGGAGAGGGGGACTTTTTCCAGTATATTGATCTAGGATCAAAACAAAACTTATTTCAATTTAAGGAAAATTGCCAACAACTGGAAAAATCCAAAAAATACAAATTACTGATAGGTATTTAAACTTTACCCAACATGCTGAGGCAGAGCAAAGGACATATGGGGCAGAGGGGCTCTTGCATCAAAAGGGAGGTCCCTTCTACAGCCACCTTCTGCAGCAGAGGTGCTGGGCACAAAAGGGCACAGTTCGTGTCCTGAATTTACATGAAGGCTCAGGCCTCTCACCTGCCTCAGCTGTATTTATTAAACTGTGGTTTGGTGTGCATCCCAGTCTCACAGAAACCAGGAAATTCCAGCCCTGGACCCTATATATAAGTTTTCGACTACTTAATCTCTGTCAGTACTAGAATAAAACATTCATAGTTCATGCCCTATGTAAATATTCACTATTATTACTTCCAACCTCACATTCCAGATGAACAAACACAGTTGTGTTGATAGCCTAGAGTTTTAGAAGTGTGATGCTTTCACTGTGTTGCCACTTGATAATTTTAGTTTGATGGGATACTCCCAAGTTAAAACAAAATGAACAGAAAGCCAAAGGTAGAAGGCATGACAAGCAAGAGACACTCCTCCCCCAACACACAGACAATGCCTGCAATATTTAGTGATGAAGTACTAGGAGTCAAGCACTAGAAAGGCTTTACATAGGTTTTTTTAACCTCCATAGAACACTGTGAGACGGGTTTCACTAGCTCTCCCACTTACCAGACTGTGAAACTGGATATTGTAAAGGTCAGGTTTTCTCTAGGGTCACAGAGCCAGGAAGTAACAGAGCTGGAACTCAAAGCTAAACAATACTCAGAGTCTGTGTTTCTACACAGTAAAGATGGAAAGGACACAACCCTGCTGATCTGTGTGTTTGGAAGGTGGATCAGTAACATGTTGAAGAAGGGAGTGTGGCTCTTGGGGATATACCCAAAAGACTGTGACACAGGTTACTCCAGAGGCACCTGCACACCCATGTTTATTGCAGCACTATTCATAATAGTCAAGTTATGGAAACAGCCAAGATCCCCCACTACTGACGAATTGATCAAGAAAATGTGGTATCTATACACAATGGAATTTTATGCAGCCATGAAGAAGAACGAAATGTTATCATTCGCTAGAAAATGGATGGAATTGGAGAACATCATTCTGAGTGAGGTTAGCCTGGCCCAAAAGACCAAAAATCATATGTTCTCCCTCCTATGCAGACATTAGATCAAGGGCAAACACAACAAGGGGATTGGACTTTGAGCACATGATAAAAACGAGAGCACACAAGGGAGGTGTGAGGATAGGTAAGACACCTAAAAAAATTAGCTAGCATTTGTTGCCCTCAATGCAGAGAAACTAAAGCAGATACCTTAAAAGCAACTGAGGCCAATAGGAGAAGGGAACCAGGAGCTAGAGAAAAGGTTAGATCAAAAAGAATTAACCTAGAAGGTAACACACATGCACAGGAAATCAA
This sequence comes from Castor canadensis, assembly GCF_047511655.1. Taxonomy (NCBI): domain Eukaryota; kingdom Metazoa; phylum Chordata; class Mammalia; order Rodentia; family Castoridae; genus Castor; species Castor canadensis. The sequence goes on along the minus strand of NC_133391.1, from coordinate 18,264,608 downwards.
TGTGAGTCAACTCCCTGTATAGCTATCCTTATCTCAACTAGCAAAAACCCTTGTTCCTTCCTATTATTGCTTATACTCTCTCTACAACAAAATTAGAGATAAGGGCAAAATAGTTTCTGCCGGGTATTGAGGGGGTGGGGGGGGAGAGGGAGGGGGCGAAGTGGGTGGTAAGGGAGGGGGTGGGGGCAGGGGGGAGAAATGACCCAAGCATTGTATGCACATATGAATAATAAAATAAAAATTAAAAAAAAAAAAGAAGGGAGTGTTGGAGAAGAGGGCTAAGCATGCACAGTGGGCCCTGAGGAGAGGGCATCTGACAGAGTGGCTGAGGATTTTCTACTCCCTGATTCTTGTCTTCTTTCATACCTGGTTTTTTTTCTCCATAACTTTAAATTTGCTTACTGTTCTTTTCCACAATTTCTTAAGTTCTCTGTTTCTCATTAAACACCTCTTTGTGGTTCTCTTTTTTTTTTCTAATCATTTTCTTTTTTGTTTTTAATAATCTTTAGCTCTATCTCCAGTATTTCCATTATTAGTTGTCTGAACTTCCTCCTTACTTTTCTTTCTCTCCTTTTCATGATCATAAATGTTTTCTAAAGAATGTACTATTGTTTTCTTTGGGCAAGGTTATGTTTTTTGTATTTCAAATAAAACCAACCATACATGAGCTGGTTTGTACTCAATTTATAGCTGGCCCTGGTAGCACAGGCCTGTAATCCCAGATATTCAAAACAGGAGGATCATGAGTTCAAGTCCAGCCTGGGTAAAGTAAGCAGCGAGATCTTGTCCCAAAAACAAACCTCAAAACAACAGGGCTAGATACAGGTTCAGAAGGTAAAGCAACTACTTAGCATGTGTGAGACCAGTACCATAAAACAAACAAACAAAAAATTCAATTTAAAATTAAGTTTCAAAGCAAACATGTACCTAATAGAGGACCAGAATATATATATAGTGGAATTTCGACTCAATAAAAGAAGACATTCAGTCGAGTAAGAGTTGAACAGCCATTCTACAAACAATGACACATGGAAGTTCAACAAGCACATAAAAAGATTCTCAGTGTTACTGTCATTGGATAGAACTAACACCATGATTAAATGCCTTTACACACCCAACAGAAGGGCTAAAATGAGAAAGAATGATAAAGCCATGCATTGGCAGGGATGTGAAATGAGAGAAACATCATACATTTGTGGTATGAACACAAAATGCTTCTTTGAAAAACATCTTGGCAGTTTTTTGAAAAGTTAAACAACACATTACCCAGTAATCCCATTCCAAGGTATCTACCCAAGAGAATTAAAACATCTGTCCACACAAAGCCTTGTAAAAAATGTTGATCAGCTTTATTCATTGTAGCCAAAAGTAAAAATGGAAACAACCAAGTTCCATTTCACGTGTAGTAGTATATCCACAGAACTGATGAAAATGAAGAAATGACTGATATATATATATATATATATATATACATACACACACCAGTGCACCACTGGGTCTCAGAAAGAGGAAAACAGAATGAGAGAGTGAGTAATGCTGAAATGAATAGCCTATAAAATGCACTGAAAGCTGTTGAATAGAGAAGTAAGGAATAGAGGGGATTAATCTGATTAAAGCATAATATATACATGTGTGAAATACCAAGGTAAACCCCTTGATCAATATACACTTTAAAAAATGAAGGACACAGAAGTAAAACAGGCACTGCCTGGGGCTGGATGCCAGTGGGAAGGGGAGAGGGACAAACAGGGTGAAGGACGGTAAATATGGCCAATGTAGTTTGTATATGTGTATGGAGATAGAGCAATGAGCTGGATGCTGGTGACTCCTGTCTGTAATTCTAGCTACTCAAGAAGTAGAGATCAGGAGGATCACATTTCAAATCCAGCTTCAGGGCAAATAGTTCAAGACCATACCAAGAAAAATACCTGTAACAGGGTTGGTGGAATGGCTCAAGTAGTAGAGCGCCTGCCTAGCAAGCATGAAGTATAAAGTTCAAACTCCAATACCACAAAAAAAAGAAAAAAGAAAGAAAATAGAACCATGAAACCTGTAAAAATTGTTCTCCATGAGGAAGAATGATGGAGGGGTGAATCTAAAATACATTGTAAGCACATATGTAAATGTCACAACCTGCCCCCCCCCACACACACACACAACTAATTTATGCTGATAAAAAGAGAGAAAGAAGTCACACTGAATGAAAAAAAAAAAAAACAGATCCCAAAGACTTCATGTAAGATGAAACTCACCAAAAGGCAGAACTGTTATGTCCAAAAGAAAGTCAATGGTACTGGCACTGGGGTAGGGAAACAAGGACTGACTACCAAAGGGGACTGTGGAAGCTTCTAGATTGGTGGAAAGGTGATTGTAATATTTCCTGTACCACAGTATCCATTTACCAAAGCTTGATAAACTACACACTTAAAATGAGTGAACTGTATGGTACATAAGCTACTGTTCAATAAAACCAAAAAACGTAATAGCCATATTTGTATTCAGCCCTCACTGCTGATCTTCCTATGAACCAGTGGCTTCTCATAAATATTGCCAAGATAAAAGATAACCTTTAAAGGCATAGTAAGGATTTGCTTTAGTTGATTGGGTTGTGGTTGCTTGGTATTCAGACAAGGGAACACTGGACTTGTTTGCTACAACACAGGTCCTAGCTGACTTCCCTACACACGCAGCTCTCAAAAATATGTGAAGAACAACTGATAAGACACACCCAGGGGTGCAGCAGGTAAATCTGGCTAAACCTAGTGAGATAAATTTTCCTAAACATAACACAAAATAAAATTGAGACTTAATCCACTGTTTAATTTGGAGAAGAGAGCAGCCTGGCATCTGTTACTTCTGAAACGGAGGTCATGGGCAAAGCATGCAGGCTCAAAAAGATATGAAGAGAGCCCCACAGCAACAATGACCACTTGACCCCAGCATCAAGAGTAATGACCACACTACAGTGAAACACAGCAAACACTTCAAAACACACGTAGAGGCCATCTCTGAGAGTTAAACTGCCAATGCCACAGATAAAGGGAAATGAGCATTCTAAAAAGACAGGAAAAGAGGAAGGTATGTCAACACTTCACACAAGGATGTCTGGGAAACACTGCCCATCACTGAATCGCGGATCCCACTGCTACAAAAACAAACGCAGATACATACCACTTCATGGGCTTGATTTAAACCTGAGAAGAAAGACTGTGAGCAGCAGTTGGTATCCCTGAGGAACGGAAATAGGCCTTGCAAAGAAGGGAAAATGATTTGCACTTTGTACATTTTATTACTTTTATAAAAATCTTAAAGAAAATTTCTACACAAAAACTTTTCATTTTTCCAGGAAAAGTTGAACGTATTATGGAATACATATTCCAGCTTGTGTTGAGGTACACTCCTCCTGGATGAAGCCCTATTCATTAGTATTTCAAAAGATGCACACCCTAACACTGCCATTTCTCACCCTGCCTTACAGGAAAGACACCACAGATGACAGTGAGTTTATTTACTACCTACTAATGTATATTCCACACCTGTCCTTTTCCATGGACCTCTGCAATTGAGTGGCGCCCACCTGTTCATTTAGTCACAGGTGTGAGGAGGAGCTCAGCTGAGGAAGGTGCGAACATGCAGCTCCGGCAGCCCTCTTGATGCCAGCTGTCCCCAAGGCAGTGCCTCTCAGCCTGGGATGGCCCAGCCCAACAGCAAGATGTTCATGCTAATTTCCAGTTAAGTTTAACGAGAGCACTGGAATTATAGCTTTAAGTTCTCACATGCTGGTGGAAGTGAAAGAACGAAGACTCCACAGCAATTTCTAAGTCCAGTAATTCTAACCTCCTTTGCCAGATCGGTACAAGGGAGGACCTCTATGGCAGACAGGTTTGCTTTGCTTGTTTCTAATTGGTAAGTAAGAATCAGAGCTGTCTATGCAGCACTCTGCATAGACACATACAGAACACTCAATACGTGTTCAATGTGGAGTGGCCGAATCAAGCTACTTAACTCCCATTACCTCATGCATTTCTTGTGTGATGAGAGTACGCAAAACCTACTCTCTTAGAAATGTTCACGTGCACAGTGCATTGTTATTACCCACAGTGACCATGTATTACAACAGAACTCTTGAGCTTATTCCTTTAACTGAAATTTTCTATCAGCCAGCTTAATCATGTCTGTGCAGACGTAAGTCCTTCTGTGTGGGTATATCAACTGACAGTGACAGCTTAGGACAGAAGGTATTAACAAGTGAAAGGAGATGGATTTGGAAAAAAATCAAAGTAGAGGAGAAGGATTCTTAATCTTGAAACCATGGGCTCGTTGAGGAAGAAATTCATGGAGGTCCACAGTCCTCTGAAAGTGAAAGAGAACTGTGTGTGCATTTGTAAGTACATTTTTCTGTGGGAGGGTACATAGCTTTTATCAGATTTTTAGTGGGATCTAGGTCCCTTAAAAACCACTACTACCACTCCTGTAAAGGAACATGCCATTGTAAGCCACCTTGGGCTCTGGGGCAGGTAACTGTACAAACAGTGAGCTGCAGATAGGCACAAGCTAAACTCTGCTTTGTTAAGCAGCTGAAGAGGAAACATGTAAAGATTGAGAGGGTGTCTAAAAAGACGCCGTAGAGGAAATTCAGCCCTAAACGTGAACACAGGCAGTGAAGAAGAATGGAAGCAGGCCTGCAAGAAGGACATTTCTCTGCTCCGCCCCCCCCCACCCCTGTGGCTGACAAGGGCGTGCCAGACACCCAAGCAAAGAAAGATAAAGGAAAGGTGAGTGAGCAACTCTCCTTCTGTGTATTCACCAGAGGGACCAAAAGACACACAAAGCATCTGCCAGTGATGTTCACTGTAGTCCCAAACCTGACACAACCTAATGCCCACCAATCGGAGAATGGTTAATAAATTGTTCTAAACAAAATAGGTATATCCACACACTGATTTAGGACAGGCACCTAAATGATGAAAGACAGGAATGTAGAATGGGTCATACTGAGGAGAGGGCGATATGGGAGGGGAGTAAATGAAAAGGACAGAGGAGGGTGAAGATTGTTGAGATGCTTTCTATACACATATGAGTCCTGTCAAAGTCATTCTAAGGAGGAGGATGGGGTAAGAGGGAGAATAATGGAGAGGCTGAACCACCCAACCTCTGGGGCTGGAAATGTTCTCTCTCCCTCTGAAAAAAGGTGGTGGCTACATGAATATGAGCGCACACGCTCAGAGGCACACACAGAGACACACACACATAAACTTCTCAAGTTTACCCTTGATATCCTTAAATTTACATGTAACATTTATGTGTTTCGTTGAATGTATTTCTCAGGTTTTTCTTTAAGTAAAAAACAAGTCTTTTGAATTCCACAGCAGATTGAGGAGCAGGGCAATCTCGGCAAAGTCACAGAATAGTGTCCAGCATATAGCGTGCTCAACTTCACCCAACCACTGACTGGGTTAAAAACCACAATTGCCTCTTATGCTTCATGTCCACAGTGATTTTTTTAAAACTGCAGATTTTTCCTTTAAAACATAGCTAGCATCTGATCTCCTAGACACTCATAAACTTGACCAAATCATCACTGTCTATCTCCTAGCTGTAACAACAGCCTCCAGTTCCGTCACTGCCCCAACTGTCACCCCAACTGTCCATTCTCCACCCAGCAGGTGGAGCGAGCCTGGGACACAGAAGTCAGGTCACTGCCCTCCACCGGCTCTGGCTCCCTAACAGTAACAGCCAAAGCCTCCCAGCACCCATAGGGCCCTCCTTAAGCTTCCTTCCACCTTGCCACCCCAACCGCTTTGCCAACCTCACTTGCCTACATGGACACTCACTAGCTCCAGCTTAAGTGTCTGGAACTCATCCAGAATACCCCTATTTCAGGGCCTTTGCCCCTGATGTTCTGTCCACCTTGGCCTATTCTCCAAGGTGTCAGAACAGCCGATCTGCCTCCTATTCGAGGCTTCGGTTCAAATGTCCACCAGTCCCTCCCTAGCACTGTGGAACAGCAGCTCCATCCAGCCAGCACTCTGGTCACTGCTCCCTTTTTCTACACAGCATCTTACCATCTACACACACCTGGCACACAGGTGCTCAGTCAATGTTTTCTGAATGAACACATGCATGAACACACCAGTGAAAGAAAAAAATGAATAAACAGGGATGAAAGAAATGAGTACAAGTTATACTGGTTCTTTTTTTCAGTTATTGCTTGTATTGAGGGTTGAACTCAGGGCCTCACACTTGCTAGACAAACACCCTGCCACTTGAGCCATGTCCCCAGTTGCATCCCTTCTTGCCTTAGGTCATGTTTTAGATAGGGTCTCGTGTTTTTGTCCCAGGCAGATATGGACCATGACCCTCCTACTTGTTGTCTCCCCTATAGCTGAGATTACAGGTGTGGACTATCACACGCAGCCAGTTGGTTGAGATAGGCCTCGATAACTTTTGCCCAGACTGACCTCAACAGCAATCTTCTTGATTTGATCTCCTACATAGCTGAGAATACAGGCATGAGCCACCATGCCTGTATTGAATGCAGCATAAAACTTAACAATTTTCAGTACAATCTGAAATTTTTGTCATAAATACAGATTGTTTTATCCTAAACAGGAAGGAGAGGGCACAGTAACAGCAGCTTGTACTCAGCTGGATTCTACTCATGATCTCCCTAAAAACAAGAAAGCAAAATGAAACATACTGTTTTCTGGATTCTCCTGACCATCTGCATAGCTTTTAAAAAGTAGTGACTATGAGCTTGCAAAAGAAAATGTGAATACAGAGGAAAATAACTTTACAGGCAAATTATTACTCGTTTACAGACTGTCAGTTTGCTGTTAAAAGTCAGGCCAGCAATGGTAGGTGCAAATTTTTCAGACAATGATTTGAAAGAGCCAGAAACATTTTCCAGGTAGCAGCAGTAGAAGTGTTCTCAAGGGCTATCAGGCCAACCTGCCAGCAGAACAGGCTTTGATGCTACCTGGAATGACTGAAGACAGAGCTCCTGAACTCCCAGATGCCAGATGAAAAGAGCACCACGTAAAGGAGTCCTGCGCTTCTCTGCTTTCATCCCCACACAAACATGACACAAAGCAGCAGAGACCCCAATATGAAATAGGAGCAGGCTCCACCACACACAGTAATGATTACACACTGTTCTGTTCCTGCTCTGTGAGACTGAAATCTGGCAAGAGACAAAAGCAACCCTCCGCACCATAGGCATACGAGTTTACTTGAGCCATAAATTCTGTAATTCTGTATACTCTTATAATTTGGTGATGGTACCGGATTATTTTTTATAGCTCAAACGGCAAAGTTAAGCAGTCAGCTCATTAAAACAACTGCTACCAACACAGCTGACTTTCATTGTGTGAAGACATACCACAGCCATAGCCTCAAGACAGAGAACAAAATTCCAGTTTTAACAGAGAGAGTCATAACAGGTTTCTTGTGGAAAACAATTGTCAAAAAGCATTTCTACGGTTCTGCCTGACCTACACAAAGAGAATCATATCAGAACAGTTTTTCCTCATGCCCCCAAGTTTGCTCCATTAATGGGCAGAGACTATAAACAATCAATAAATGCCACTTGGGTTGAAATTTAATTCTAAAATGTAAATCTCATTCTTTCAGGAAGGCATCCCTGACTATATTATCTCACAAGAAGCCCCCTGCTCAGACCCCTATATTATATATTTACAATGATTATAAATTATTTTTGCTAGATTGTGAGCCCTGCAAATTCAGAAAGAACACATTAAACTTCTGAATAACCCAGTCATGCCTAACCAGGTGATGCTGAGTGAATTAAATATGAAACATCTCAGTCCATTCATCGCACAGCCAGCTTGAAATGTAATGTCACACCACATGCAAACACACTCAGACATGTACACACCACAGAGACAAACACATATAGACCTGCACATACACACCAGAAACACCCATACATTCACTACATACTTGCTCACACAACATGCAGACATACACACCACACACACACAGCACACCACTCACACAAATACATCACAGACATACATATATACACACACCACAAACACTCACACAAATACACAAAACAGACATATATACACTTACTACACAGAGACACACACATATACAAACACCACCACACACAATACACAACACACACAGAGACATATACACACAGATACACATGCATACACACCTCACCCACATCCATACAACACACACCACACACAAAAATACACCCTTCAGACATACACACAAACACACACAGACACGCATACGCACACCACACAGAGAGACACACATACACACACAACCCACACAGACACACACAATACAGAGATACACACAACCCACACAGATGCACACACCACACACAGAGACTTACAACACACAAGAGACTCCCCAAAACACAGACACATTGTACAAAGATAACACGCGCGCGCACACACACACACACAGGCACACAGCATGCAAGCACGCACACACAAAGGCTCTGGCATAGCTCTCCACCTCTCCATGGTGCTCCTTTGAAGACCTAATAAAAGGTGCGTGCGAATGCGGCCACCCAGAGAAGGAGCACATTCTCTTCCCCCACCCCCACCCTGTGCCCCACATTCACTGAGCTCAGGGCAGACTGTGCTGGCGTTTGCTGTGGTGTCAGGAAGCTGGACCTGAGTCTGCACAGGAAATGAGCAGAAACAACTGGACAATTTGCCATCCAAAAGCACGTGAGCTTTTCTCCAAAGTACTGCTGGGTCCTAGCTGGGAGCAGGTGCCTCCTCGGAGAGCAGAGCTTGTGATTTGGGTCACCCATAACAATCTTACACCCCTAGTTTTCTTGGTGCTGCTCTCTATCACAAAGCACATGACAGCCATTTATCACTGGTGCACACTCACCAATCAGATCTCCACAAAGAAAAGTAGCGGGTACCACAGTAACGCAGCTAAACAGGGTATTTCAAAATCGCACACTGTCGCATGTGTGAGGAGAAGGCTAAACCCTGGGGACACCCATCCCTTCACACTACTTTAAAGTTTTGTTGAATGACTAAGAGAAATTAAACTCATTACTGGGAACTGACTGTAAGACATGAGGTCTATTCAAACATGTGAACCTTGATCAAAGGTACACAGCTTGATTCTCCACTACGTTTTTATTGGTTGCTATATTTACTCTGCAGTTTGAAAGTCCAACATGGAAGCTAGAGGAAGAAAGTAAACTCATGATTAGTTACCATTAACTTTTTTTAATTTTGCAATGCTGGGGAACAAAGCCAGGGCCTTGTACATGCTAAGCAAGCATTCAATCACTGAGCTACTTCGATAGCCCTTAGTTAGCATCATGGCCTGTGCTCCTGCTGGGCATGGGGGCACACACCTGTAATCCCAGCTACTCAGGAGGTGGAGGCAGGGGGATCATGAGTCCAAGGCTAGCCCAGGCAAAGTTAGCAAGCCCCTATCTCAAAACCAAAAATAAGGGGTGGAGGAAGAATAAGAAGTAAAAGAAGAGATGAATATGATCAAAATGTATTATATGCATAGTGGCAGTAAGCAAAGTCCTGAGGCAGAAGAAAAGGAAATAGGTACATGAACGAGCAAAAGAAGTGAGACAGAAAAGGAGAGAGTCTCACAAATGGAGGGGCCTGACATTTTACACTAACAGTTGCACCCCATCTCCAAAACAGCTCCATGGACAGGTTAACTGGCCCAACTTCACACAGAAGCAAAGCTGAACAAGGCCATCTGCCCAAGGCCTTGCAGCTAGCTCATGCCACCCAGACAACAGAACAGCAAAAACCAGGACAGCACACTCCCAGAAAGACGTGCACAGGAGCGAGGAAGAAAACTCTAGAAAGTACATTTACATTTATTTCTGTGCTCTATTTTCCAGTCTTTTGTGCACGTCTGATAATGTACACAACTCAGTATTACGGCACACACACGGGTATCTAGTCAGACAGTTTGAAACACTGCTGTCCTATAGCTCAGAGCAGAGACGTCCACTTCTGTGGGGCAGTTTTCACAGTCACAATGGTAGCTGCAGAACTAATCTCAACTATTAGAAACAGTGCTGCAGCCATGAGGCCTAGGTGGTGGTCACCAAGGCAGACTCCTGTCCTCCCTTCACTTCTCTACACTTTCCGACAATAAACACCCCTCTCTGAAATGTCAAAAGCATCATCGTATCCTGAAGTTTCAAAGACCCTAAATCAACACTGCAGAACGTGATTTTTAAACCCAGATATAAAAGAATCTTTACTCCTTGCAGAATCCCACAGAATCGCAGAGCTGTGTGTCTAGACTCAGGGGTCAACGCAGATGCAGGGTTAGTAATTAACTCTTAGGGGTAAACAGTATCGTTTTTAAAAAGATTAAACATTTCACAGCACACATCTAAAAACATCTTCATTACAACGCACACACACATCCCTCAGGGATCCCTAACTAGAACTGGATGCAAGAATGGGCAGGATTTTCTATATTCTCCTTAGTTTGAATAAGTTAGCCAGCATTTTCTTTTAAATTTTCTTATAAAAATATTTACAAAACTTATACTTTTTAATAAGCAGTTTATTGATCTCAATGGACCACACACAGCTGGCACTGTCTCCTCCGTGACTGAGGTCAAGAAGCCAAATACAAACCTTCCAGGCACCTGTAGAATGATGGCAAAACCTCCAGTGTCTACCAGCACACCTTACAGGTAGAAAGTGCTTCATAAATACAGAAATTGATGAATGATGCACACATGAATTCCCATGTATCAAAAGAAACACCCTCTTCAGATGTAGGCGATTGGGCTGTATTCGTGCCATGAACTAACTTACAGTAAGAATTTCCCTCCTTCAGTAACAGGACAGTTGTCCTGCCAAATTTCTCCCACAGGGATATAACTTGTGCTGCATTTGAACTCTGGAACTTCCGAGCACTAGGCTGGTCTCTAGGACTTGAGCCACCCCACCAGCCACACATCTGAAGCCAAATTCAAATGGGTGATGTTTCCCTTGCCGATGTAAATCAGTACGTGTTGGCAAGGAGCAGGTGTGTTCTAGACAACACTGTCCATTTATCTCAGCAAAGGAAGAGAAAGAGCAACTTGTAACTGTTTGCCTTCCCTGAACAGCTGCTATTTAAATGTAGGTATCATTCTATTGTAAATCATATTTTACCTAAGGAAATTACATGAGTTTTGCAAACAGCAAGCAAATCTACACAAATTAAATACAGAATAACTGATACTATGGGCTGGCACACACCAAGTGAATTACTAAGGAAGGTGACAGAATGGTTTTAGGACAGTGAAATTCCTCTGCCTGGTGCTACACTGGTGGATAGCTGTCATTGTACATTTGTCAAATCCCACAGAATGTACACCACATAGAGTAGGCACTACTGTAAACTACAGGCTGTGGGTGATAATGGCGTGACAAATTAGGCTCCCTAATTATAGCAAATGCTCAACTCTGGTGTACATGTCGGGCCAAGGCGTGTACAAGAAATCATTATATTTGCACTCCCATTTTGATGTGAACCTAAAACGGCTCTAGAAAACAAAGTATTAAAAAAAGAGCAAGGCTAGTTTTGAGCTCTGACCATTTAGTTCCATGATTGGGTCAATATAATTACATGCATATACTCATACATATGTGAAACTGTTTGCATAATATATATTACATACAAATCCATTAATTACATTCTGGATACACCTGTTGTCATCTGCCCTTCTATTTAAGAGCCACACTAGAGGGTGTGCACATCTCACTGTGCTCTTTATTTACATTTCCAGGTACTGCCACTAAGTTAAAGTGACTTTCCTTTACTGTGGTAGGATTGGGCTGCCAGCTCCCGGCTGCCCTGCATGGAACTCCACTTGCTTCTGCTGCCTCCAGACATTCAGACAGGCTTTCCACATGCAGAGAAGGAATTAAAAAAAAAAAAATTCTGAGCCTGGACTTGAAACTGGACTTGGATTATTTCCTAGTGGATTACATACCTCCAGTCCCTTTGAATGTATTTTGTTTTTAGATAGCATCTTATTAACTTTGACCAGGCTGGCCTCAAACTGTGATTCTCCTGTCTCTCTCTGCTCCTGCAGCTGAGATTACAGGTGTGTACTGCCATACTTGGCTTCATTTCCCATTTCCTAATGTCACTGAATATTCCTGAGAACATTAACTTCTGTGGGGATACATTGTGATACATTAAATATTTCTTTCTTTTGTATGTCTAAGGTTCCTCTGTTACACATAATCCTATGATAAACATCTCATCTCATATGTTCTCAATTTTTTGTTTGACTCAACAATCACTACCAATTCAATCACTCACAAACACTTATCAAGGGCCTACTCTATATTCTGCTGTAAATAAATTGTGTATAGCATTAGCTATACACAAAGCTTACCCTCAAGGGGCTTCCAGAAAAGTCCTTCTCCTGTTCCTGATTTTCTCTGCCTCTGGGGTATACCTGCTGACTTCCTGACTACTAGTCACTTATGGTCACCTAACTCCTCCCCCTCTATTGCTCTTAACACTCGTCACAACACTCATCACTTCCTACCATTCAGTTAAGCCTACTCCTAACTTCTAGTTCCTAACTTGAGTAAATACTTCAAAAGATCCTTTCACACTCTTAAAAATTATGAGTGTATTTTTAATACACTCTTAAGTAAGAAATCTGGGGAGTTGTCTAAATCTATGCTTACTATATTACAAATCATAACTGAGAAATACACATTGCAATAAAACATTTCATGAGCAGACAATTTCATGAGCTAACAAAGAGATGTCATCATCAAACTTCAAGTAGCTTCCGGAACACACTATATGGGCAAGAAATAATGAGAGTATAAAAAGTAAATGATGTCTCAGAATCATGAAAACTGTTGGGTGTGGCAGAGACCCAAGGGTCACCAGGCCAGGTCCTGACAGGCTCTGTCCTGCGCCTTCTCATGTTACCTAATTCACTGCCCTTTGATGGATGCCTGTACTTTCTCCACATAAAAAGTGACCGCTGCTCATGTACCAAAGGCTTTTCTCAACTAAGTCAGCATTTCCAGGCGTTTGGAAGTCATAAAATCCAGACTGGCTAATAAACTTTATTTAGAAGAGAAAAAGGAATAGGCAGAATATTAAAGAAGTCTCTAGAACAGTGCTGCACATTCTGTGTTGGGGGAGAGTGGACAGCCATCTTGTTCCCCTGGCTTACATAGCATAGGCAAGTCAATGGAATTATCTTTCTTTGATTTTACACTGCTGGACAAATATGTATAAGAATAAAAGGGAAATCAAGAAATAGGAATGGGCTTCCACTGTCATTGTTTTAAGTTAAAAAATTAGCTATACTCATTTGCTTTTTGCTTTTTTCCCATTTTGCCACTGGACAGTCACACTACTTTTTGAATATAACATTTGGGGTATTTGATTTTTTTTCTCTGTTCTATAACCGTTATAGAACGTAACTCTCACCTGACTACATGGTCACCTTCCTTTAACTACTTCTCTTGCAATATTTACCCATATCCAGGTATTTAATTATGCAGATAGAATCAGAGTTCAAGTTGCCTATCAGTGAAACTTCTTACAAGGCAAACTGGTGCAGCTTACCAAAACAGAACCAGAAGGACAAAAATTCTAAGCCCTGTTTCTAAGCAGTGCTGAAGCTTATGTTCTTTAGAAAATGCTAGTTTAAGGAGCCATTTTAGCCTACCTGCAACTCGAGGACAGGACAGTCTCTAGATAAGCTTATTTTTTTCCAGCTCTTCATGGCTGTGAGAACCTCTGGAAATTGAAGTTTAAGCACTTCCAAGTCATCCAGTGAAGACACACACACACACATACACACACATACACACACACACACACGCACACGCACGCACCCCACTCCAATGTCAGTCCTATAGTCAGTGAAACACACACACACAACCCAAACATTAGAGAGGTACTGGGACTCAGTGAGTTCCCAGGGATCTAACATTTTTCATTTTCAAGATATAAATCTCTGCTGAAGTCCCCAACTAAAAAGGGACAAACAAGGCTGGAGAACAAGCTGAATCCCTGGCGCTAGCCAACTAAGGTTGGGTCTTTATTGTGAGAGATGCTTTATTAGCATATCACCCACCTTATTCTTTAAAACACAAAGTTTCAAAACCACATTTGTAAAACAAACATTGCCACCTGTCAGCATGTTTGCTTTCTTCTGAAATTGCTGTATTTACCTTGAAAACCACAATCTATACACAAGGGCACTTGATCAGAGAAGACCTTTAAACTGCTCACTCACTAAGTCAACACCTGGGGAGGGTAGACAGCTCACTGGGACTTGAATACACAATGTGCAAACCAACTCTTTATCCAAGGCTCTTCACAAGAACCTCAAAAAGTGAATGATTGTTAAGCTTCTAGGAGATTTGTGGAGACTTTCAGAAAAAATAATATTTGTTAATCTTTTTTAATCTTCAGAAACTAGAGAAGAAAGATCCCCCAACCACCAGCCATACAGGCATAAGCTCATGCATTTTCCCACTTAAAATAATAAATAGGCATATAACACTCTCTCTCCCACTGGAGATAATTTTACTTTAGTTATGCTATAGCACATGTAAAATAGGAACCAACTTCACATTTTAATAAATACATATTTTTAAAATATGCCTAATACAAGATAAGGACATAATAGTTACCTCAAAACATCTACTATTTAATCCACTGAAGAGAGTTTTAAGTGAGCCAAAGTTCCAGGACCACAAGCAGTTCATGTTTCTCACTGCAATGTGTTCCCAGAAACTACATTATAATAAAATTATACTTTCCATAGGAAATTCTATTGAAATAATTCATTTGGAATTGCATTCCTAAAAAATCCAAAGTCAATAATGAATACACCAGGGATAGAATTTCTCTAACCCTCCACCATTTCCCCAAAAGTAAAACTGTGGCCTATAAATATCTGAAGATCTCACCAAAGACCTTCCTATGAGGCCCAGAGCAGCAGAGCTGAATGAAAAAGCTCCTTCTCGTCACCCCAGACAGACGGCTCTAGAGGTAAGAAAAAATCATAGAAATGTGGCTTCATTTTATCAGTGAAGCAGAGACAGTATTTCTGGGTCAAGTGAACTTCTAACCACCCCTCCAACCTTGAGGTAGCCAAATTCCTTCTCTGCCTCAGTCTTTCCAGAAAAATGTGCAAAAGGAGTTACACATTATGTAAACTTTGAGTCTGTCTCCTTTCTCTCAGCTTAATGCATTTAAGATTCTTGTGTGCAGTCGGCTGCATCGGAGTTCATTCCACTGTGTGGTGAACCATTGTGTGTATCACTTGCCTACTACTCATCATTTGAAGTAGAGTTTCCTTATTTCCAGGTTTTGCCACAAATGTTCATCCACAGAGCTCTGTGTAAACTTAGGTTTTCAGTGTTCTTTTGCAATGCTTGAGTGAGATTACCAGGTCACATGGCAGGTACATGCTGAGCATCGTAAGTATGCCAGTCGGAGGTGTATGCAGCATTCTGTACACCACCAGCAGTGTGTGAGTCTGCGCAGCTGCATGGCATGCAGGCTTTAGGTATGTGGACACTCCAGTGAGCACAACTCTGCGTCCTCTCAGCTCACATTCTCCTAAGCTTTGCGCATTCTTAACCACACGAGCCTGTCACGTTATCACATACCTCTGTGTCTCAGCCAGAAACACCTCCTCCACCTCAATCCTCTCCTTTCCACCTGGCTAACTGTCCACTTTTCCACAGCTCCAGATGACCTCTATTCTCTAAATTCAAAGCCAGTTACAGTCCTCTCCTCTGTACTTCTATGGCCCCTAGGCTTAAAGGGCAGTAGAATTAGTGGTTAAGGACTTTCAAATAGTCTTTCCATCTAGATGTATGGTTTTGGGGAAGTTACTCAACCTCTCTGTGCCTCCAAGTACTTTCAGGCAGGCACATGTCCAGTTCACTGACCACCATGTTTCTCAGCCTCCTTGCAGCAAGATACAGATACGTTATCAGTGTTCTATGGCTACAATAACAAATCACCACAAAATTGACAGCTCAACAAAACAGAAATTTATTCTACCACAGTCCTGGAGGCCAGAAATCCAAAGTCAAAGATGCTCTCCTGCCTGTTCCAGCTATGGTGGCTCTAAGTTTTCCTTGGCTTATACCAGAGCAAAACTTCCTAACCCTGTCTCCATCTTCACACGGCTTTCTCTTCTGTGTCTGTATCCTCCTTTTCTGTCTCTTATAATAACATGTGACACAGGATTTATGGTCACCTGAGTAATCCAGGGTGATCTCATCACGAGATATTTAATCACGCTGGCGAAGACCCTTTTCCCAAATAAGTGCTCAGTCACAGGGTCTGGATATTAGGGCATGGACATGTCTTTTGCGAGGCTACCATTCAATCGGGTATACTATGTGACCATGAGATATGAGTGGGACTGGTATGTGAAATTCCAGGCATCATCTTGAAAGAAGAATCTACTTTCCTCAGCCTCCTTTTGTCTCCTTTCCTTGGAAATAGTGACTACCTATAGCAACTTTTGAAGCCATGAATTGAGAATGAGTGAGTTGTCAACGTAGTCCCACATCACTCACCTGGGACTATTAAATGGAAGAGAAATAAACTTCTAACTTATATAGGTCACTGGGTTTTTGTAATTGTGTTTTTAATTTTAGGTGTTTTTGAATTTCTGTTACAGCACCTTATGTAATATAAGGGGATAATAACAATATTTTTGTAGTAATATATACCACATAGAGATGTACAGGGATTAACTGGATTGATAAAATATAAAGCAATCAGAAAGTTACCTGACATATAATAAGGACTACATAAACAGTTATTAGAAGCAGTGGCAGAAGAATACCTTTTATCAGACTTACTTGTGCATCACATGCAGAAGACCAACTTTACTAGGGCAATGGCTTAGGGCCCTCATCTCTATTACACTCAAAAGAATACCAAACATTCCCTTACTGTAGGAAAAAGAAATGCAATCTGCCTCTTCACACCAATTATTACCCTGGGAGTTACTTTCATGAAAAGATGCATCTTAGGCCTCAGGAGCCTACATGTCCCTCCTCACAGGAGGCCAAACACTATCTTAACTAAGATGCTTTACTCAGCACTCAAAATAGGAAATTTAAATCTCCATCCTCCCACGATACCTTCACCATACCTTGTATTTAATAGCCCTTATCTCCGTCTACCTTAAGTTGTTATTATTTATATAAACATCTTATCTCCCTCATTAGATTATAAATTCCTTGAGAGCACCATTTATTTCTGACTTGTCTGCACTATAACAAGTAGTTCACACACTGCAGTGCATACTCTGCAGAACATATGCAAGATCTTACTGTATGTTTGAAGCTGGCGGTCTTCATACTTTCTTATCAATAGGCTGTCGGACCTTGAACACGTATTTCACTCTCCTAAGATATGTTATCACAATCACAAAATGAGACTATAGCAGATTAAATAAAGTAACATGGAGAAAGGCCATCGTAAGCACTCAAAGATTTCAATATTTGGGATTTTCTATTCTTGAAAAGGGTAGTGCTGACTATTAAATAACATTAAAATGTTGACAGAAAATATTTACTCAGTACTTAGACAACTAACTTCATATTAAACATGAGAAGGGAGATTTTGACACATGAACCCACAGCTAATGAGAACCAGCTCACGGACACATGATTTGTTGGAGTGGGGATTTCTTCTTACCGCACTATACCATGGGTTCAGTATTTGATAATTTTCTGCCCCTCATTTCTGAATCTTGAAGAAGAGCTAACCATCACAATTAAAGTCACAAATCAATCAAAGTTTAAATATCATTCATATTTTAGACACACAATTCATTGGGAGTACTGCTTTCAAGTGTAATTTAAACGACTTCCAAAGAGATCCTATTTTATCACTTAAAACCACAAGAGCTTCCCTCTGATAGAGACTAGAATATCTTAAATATAAACCCTTGTACAACCCAACTAGCTCAACAAGAGAAGCAAAGAGGTGATGCAATCTGTTTTTACCTCACCCTCAAAGCTTATCTGAAACCTCACTGAGAAGAATAAGCTTATTATCCAATTTCCAGGGCCACTTAAGAGTTTAGTAATGGGGATTAGGAGCACATGGTTGATAATACGGTGACTTACCATGAATACCCAGGATCTACACAGTAGTAGAAACATTTCACTCAAGGATTTTAAAGGTTTGTAATAGAAACGATGGGGTCATTGGCTTGGAAATCCACCCCAATTTTCTAACGTTCTTTGAGCAGCAAATTATCACGCAGAGTATTTGGGCTAACTAAAAACGCAAGGTGCAGAAGCAAATCCGTCCAAGACTCTTGGGCAACAGGTGTGGCCTCCAAAGATGAGAGGCCTTTCTGAACTAGCTCAATTGTACTATGTTTAGTTCTTGCCACACCTCTAAGAGTTCACAAAGGGCTTCAGAATACCCCACGGCAGCACAATGAGGCACAGGAAAAGCCCTGAAGAATCTGTAGGTAGCCACAGGTAAAAGCACTAGAACAAAATTAAGACTGAGGAAAAAACATCTGCAGGACTATAATCATTCTAACAAATATTTAATGGCTGTTTGCGGAAAAGGACTAATGTTTAATCTATGTGCTATTGCAGGACCAACAGGCAGAATTTAGTGGGCAGCATGGTACAGAGGTTAAAAACAAACCACTCTGGAGCTGTAAAACTTGGTCTTAGTCTCAGCTCTACCACTAATGAGCTCAGCGACCTTAATTTCATCCTTAACTTTCTCAACTGCAAACTTGGAATAGCAACAATTCCTACCTCATGGGGTTTTCATGATGGCTAAATAATAAAGCACAGGAAGCCTCAAATGCCAGCAAATGTTAGCTGACTTCAAATATGAAATTATTTGTCTTCATTAAAAATTATACTCATGCCAAACCTAAATAAGTTCAATACAGTAATTGTCAAGTGGTGAAGGAGGCATTTCAGCTGGTCATGGTGGTCCGTCACTAGGCTAGAAAAGATTGGCGTGTTCCAGGACAAAAATGGCAGAGCAAAGCAACTTTCCGTTCACTGTATGGGTATGTGACCTCCATGGAGAAGGCAGATGGTGAAGTTCTGCCTTCAAAACTACTTCTGTGACTTACTGGAAGAGAAGGAACTAAATAAAAGAAATAACCTTTCCCCAGGTCACTGGTTTTCACCTCCTGCTTTTACTTTATTTATAATTCCTGAAGCATTCTGACTACTTCAAAATGACCTGACGCTTGCAGAAGTGGCCCCAAAATGGGCTTGGTGGGTTGTGAAATAACAAAGTGCCAAATGATTACAGAGTCTCAGAGGTGGAACTTTCTAGGCTAAAAGGCCCAACACTGGCGAGAGCCTAATCAGCCAAGCAGCTGTCCTCAGTCCTCCTGGACCTGGCTCTCCCTCCTCCAGTGCTTCTGTGTTTTATCACCCTCATGGGTGCCTTCTTTTAAGTCAGATTCTCCTAACTGAAAAGGCACGTGTAGCAATATGCACAGACTTTTGGAAAAATTTACTCCTGTAGGAGGGCTTTCTGAAGAACGAAGAAATAAGCAAAGGGCTTAGGAAACAAAAAGGAAGAAAGAAAAAAGAAAAGAACATAAAATAATAATAACTGTCATAATTTAGTGTGAGGAAAGAGGGCTAAATTGTGTACCAAAAAATAAAACAAATAATAAATCATGATGATATTATGTACCTATTGATATGAATTAGAGAAGGGCACTTAAAAGTGTCAAGGTCAAAAAACAGAAGAGACTAAAGAAGTGTCACAGACCAGAGATGCAGAAGAAGACACAATAAACAAATGCAACATGCAATCCAGGAAAAACTAGTCAAGTCGGAATTCAGTCACTGATAATGTACAAATCGTGATTTCTTAGTTCTGACAAATGCCCTCTGGTTATATGAGATGAGAATGTTTGAGGAAAGAGGGTGGAAGAGAATTCTCTGTACCACCTTTATAACTCTTCAGTACATCCAAGTTTATTCCAAAGTTTCAAGTGTATCTTCTAAAAATGTAGAATATCTAAATGGAAAAATGAGACCTGTTGAAACTATTCCAGGAATAGGGGAAGAGAGGATAAAGGAGAATGGTGGAGGGGTGAATTCAACTATGATATATTTGATATACTGTAAGAACTTTTGTACAACACCAGTACAACACCCAGTACAACAATAAAAAAAAAAATAGAGACTATCTGATTGTTAAAGGAACCTTACTTAAGAGATGGCTTCTGTGCTTCTGTTAACATTACTCTCATCGTATGGTTTCTATTGAAAGATGGCTGTCTTTGGAAATTGTTTGTTAGAACTTAGTTTCTCTGTTCATAAGTGAGGCAACTGTGAATAGTCAAAAGAATATGGCATGATTGTGTTTTGGGGAGAATCATCTTAACCTATTCAGAACTTTGGTGCCTCGTTTCAAATAAAAAAAAAAAAAAACTAAGGGAGATCCACAAAGATTTACTTTTAGTTGTCTAAAATCTCTAAAATGAGCCAAGCACTAGGGGCTTATGCCTGTAATCCCAGCTACTCAGGAGACAGAAATCAGGAGGATCATGGTTCAAAGCCAGCCCAGGCAAATAGTTCAAGAGACCCTATCTAGAAAAACCCTTCACAAAAATAGGGCTTATGGAGGCTCAAGGTGAGAGGCCCTGAGTTCAAGTCCCAGTACCACCAAAAAAAATCTCTAAAATGTTTTAAGTCACTTGAACAAATCATAGTATGAATACAGAAAAGGAAAATCTTTTCAAACTAATTTGAGAATAGCATGTGTCTGGCTGAGGCAAGAGGAACAGAAGTACAGCTGGGCTGCTGATGTACTAAAATGATAAGGAAGGGTTCTCTGGAAACTTGCCTCCCTGACCAACAGAGGAATAAAGCTGCAGTGAAATCTGGGGCACCCTGGGAACCAAGTTTTAGGACATGATCCCAGGGAAAGTTTGGGTGCCTCATTTAAAAGTACTGAATGGCCACTTGAGGTTATCTGATATGGATAAGGCTTCATGCCTGGTTCTGCCCTGGAAGAGGTTATGGGGTCAAGGTAGCCTCTTTTGTCTTTAATGCTCTGCAGTGTAGAAAGGAGTGCCATGTTGACTATCACTGCTCAGAACATACTGACCCGTCCAGCTGGGGAATAGCATTCTTCTCCAACTGAGCAATGTTCTCAGCCACACGCCTCTCTCCCATTCGCTACTCTCTGCTTCTAGAATTCAGTTAGACACTGCTGGGCCTTCTCAACCTACACTCCAAATGTTTCATGACTCTTCAAATTCACTTCCTTTATGTCTGTCTGTGCTAAAGTCTCATCAATCTCAAAGCTCTCTTCCAGAGCACTAATTCTCTAGTGAGTGTTATACAGCATGGTAGTACATGCTTTTGAAAATCTACCTGTCCTCATCCACACTGTGTTCTTCGTTATGATTTCTCCACATTCTTCTCTTTTAAATTATTTTACACACACTGATGGTGTCACATTGTCTCTGGCAGGTTTTGGGTTTTTTGGGGTTTTTTTATGGTAGGTAGTTCTGGGATATGAACTCAGGTCCTCAAGTGGTAGAGCTAGGCAGGCGCTCTACCACTTGAGTCACTGGCAGGTTGTTCTTGAGTGCTGGTCGCATATGTGTGGTTGTTTTACTGTGAGTCTATCCTCAGTGAAGACTCTACTGCAAGCAGACCTCACTTGTCCTGGGTAAGTGGTTTTATGAACACTTACCGAGTGGTTATATGAACATTTCCGGGGAAGGTTTTCCTCCAAAGCCTGTTTCATGCTTTCTCTTCTGAGAATAAATTTATATTTCTTTTCCAAAGTGACCAGTTTAACTTAAAGGACATTGTGTATATCACTCTCTCTGCAAGGTTCTGAGTTTAGGGAAAATGAAATATTCCTATAGAGATATTGTATATAAAACACCTACTACAGAGACCAAATCATGATACTATTAGCCAGATGTTAAATATCTCCCCTCACCAGTGACACAATCAGCACATCTTTCCTTCAGGATGTGGCTCTAAAGAAGTTCTCCGAGAGTTGTAAGCACAAAGATGAGATAAACAGAACTCAAGAACAGCTAAGTCAAGTCAGATGACATCTTTAGAAAAAGAAATCATACTAAAATATTTAAAAACAAACATGCTAATAAAAAAAAGAGTTGTTTAACAATGCTTAGAAAACCAAAAGAATCTCACTCAACTTGTAACATTTTTGTATCTGAAAGCGTTCAGGAAGGCAAGGATGGTTCATCACTGGCAAAGCTTAAGAGTAAATTAAATCTGGAAAAAATACGCCTAGTGAAAAAGCAAGTATGTATTCCATGTGGTGAAGATGATAAGATCTACTATGACAATGAAATGAAATCTTGGGAAGAACAAATGAGTAAAGTTAGTGGATGAAGTGATCTTATACATTTCCAAATGAAGCACCAAGCGAAAGACGACAATGAGGAGAGTTAAAATAGAAGATCAAGTTGTGCTCATGACAGTGAGGAGCAAAATCAACTACGTCTCAACACCTGAAGTTTTTGTAAACTTAGAAAGGATAAAGGTGGTAAATACTTTATATTCATTTTTTTTAACTCATGGACTTCTGTCAGTTAAATACATTAGTATTAGTATTTTTTTGGAAGTACTGGGTATTAAACTG
This sequence comes from Castor canadensis, assembly GCF_047511655.1. Lineage (NCBI taxonomy): Eukaryota > Metazoa > Chordata > Mammalia > Rodentia > Castoridae > Castor > Castor canadensis. The sequence goes on along the minus strand of NC_133391.1, from coordinate 18,241,952 downwards.
TTATTATTTTGGAAACCCCAACAAATGAAAGTTCAGGCAAAATTTTATTTTGTGTTTAAGAACCACTGAGAATTGACTGGACATGTGGTTCACACCTCTCAACTACTTTGGAAGCAAAGATAGGAGGGTGGCAGTTGGAGGTCAAGTAAAAATGCTAGTGAGACTCTATCACAAGGAACAAGTTGGAAGACTGAGATTAGACCCTCTCACTCTGTACAAAAATAAAACTCCAAATGGATCTAAGATCTTAATGTAAGACCTAAAACTTTGAGATGGGTATAGGAAAAAGTAGGGAAAACTCTGGAAGGTATAGACAGAGGTGACCATTTTCTAAACAGGACTAATTAGTTCAGGGAATAAGAAGAATTGACAAATGGGACTGCATCAAGTTAAAAAGTTGCTTCATATCAAAAGAAAGCTACCAGAATCAAGAAATAACCTACAGAACAGGAAAAAATCTTCACCAGCTATTCAACAAATAAAGAATTAATATCTAGAATATACAAAGAGCTCAACAAACTAACTGGCAGAAGAACAAATAATCCAATTAATAAATGGGCAAATGAACTGAATAGACAGTTCTCAGAAGTAGTACAAATGGCTACTAAACACATGAAGAAGTGTTTAACATCCTTATCCATAAAGGAAACACAGATCAGAACCACACTAAGAATCCACCTCACCTCAGTTAGATTGGCAATCATCAAGAAAACAAACAACTAGCAAGGGATTAATAACCGGAATATAAAGAGAGCTCAAAAAACCAACCTCTCAAAGAATCCACAACCCACTGAATAAATGGGTAAATAAGCTGAAGAGACAATTCTCAAAAGAAATACAAATGGTCAATAAACATATGAAGAAATGTTCAACATCTTTGACCATAAAGGAAATGCAAATCAAAAATAAACAACATTCCTTCTCATCTCAGTCAGATTGACAATCACCAAGAAAACAAATAACAAATGCTGCCAAGGATGCAAGGAAAAGGGAAGTTTTATACACTGTTCCTGTACAGTTAGTGGGAATGGACACGATTCCAACCATTATGCAAATCAATATAGCGGTTCCTCAAAAAAAACTAGAAACAGGCTTACCTTATGACTCTGCCACACCACTCTTGGGCACATATCCTAAGGACTGAGACATGAATGTAAATGGGTCTCTGTAGGGGAGGAATCAGTGGGAGGAAGAGGGTAAGGAGGGTATGAGGGAGAACGAGGATCAGTGCATGCTTCATATACACATATGAAGAGAGCACAATGAAACTGTCTGCAAACGGGGGAAGAAGGGAATGGAAATAGAGTGAAGGGATGAGCATGCTCAAGGCATGCTGTACTCATGAATGGAATCACCACAATGAGATCCCTTCATAGTCAATGTGTTGCTAATGCAAAACTCAAATAAGAATTTAAATAATAAAGTAATGGTAGAAAAAGAGAAACTTGGAAATAAAAAGAAGTATAATGCAAAAGAAATCACTGTAAAGACACAGTGTTGACATTTTGGGTATATCATTTTGAGTATTTCTCTTTGTTTTTCTGGAAATAACTGAATAATCTTACATTCAAATAGAAAATTAATACGTGATAATGATAATAAATTTGGACAATCCTGAAAAGTAAAAAGTGGGAAAATAAAAATTAACCTTACATGCAAATAAGAAAGAAAGAAAAGAACAAGCTAGGTGACGCACTCCTGTAATGCCAGCCATGTGGGAGGCAGAGATAGAAGGGTCACCATCCAAGGCTGGCCCTGGCAAAAATCATGAGAATCTATTTGAAAAAATAATCAAATCAAAAAGGCACAAGGGCTGTGGCTAAAGTGGTAGAGTGCTTCCCTAGCAAGTACAGGGTCCTGAGTTCATACTCCAATGAAGAAGGAGGAGAAGAAATGTTTCCATCATTCTGAGAATGGTTTGAGCAATGGTTCATTGATTTGAGCAATCTTCTAATTGCTGCTTTTAGTTTTCTATGACTCGCTACAGATTCCATTAATCCTTCTTTTGTAACAGTTATGATCAATCTCTTACCATGATCAATGTCTCAGGTAAGGAGGTCATCAAACTACTTCTAAAATGACAGTTAAAATGGAGTTCTAAAACAATAATTAGTTATTATACATCATTCAGAATATTATTTTTAAAAAGCAAGCTATTGCATCATTGTCATTCTCCTGGAGACTTTACAAAGACAAATTAATGAGCTAACAATTAAATGCTATAACATTTATAATAGAACTGCCACAGAAATATATAAATATTATTTGACTGCATTTACTGGCTTGAAAAGTAATCATTCACAGTTAATTACCAATATTTCCTTTTAACAAAGAAACTATTGTGCAATAAAACAAAAATTGAAAGTATGCTTTCAAACCCTCAATAAGTAAAAAAAAAAAAGTGGGGAAATTTTTGAAAGAATTTTCAGTGACACATTGTATAAAGTTTTAACTTATTTTAAGACACACAAAGAAATCTTCCACCACAGGCTTCGTCATGGCAGAAATGTTTCTTACCTCTGAACTTCTTGGGTGGGTTGGCGAGGTCACCTGCATCTGGGTGCACCACACATCTGTCATCCACCAACCTGGAGGAAAAAGCACATTCACTGTTACAGTCACAGTCCACAGACTGCACAAGGACATGTACAAATATTCAGAGTTTTAATGCCATTCCTCACTCAGAAACTTTTAAATAATATGGATTTATTAAAATATCATGGTACACAGAGATACTCACTAAAGCAAGTCTGACAGAATTTAAGAATAGGAATCCTTGTTAAGTGGTATAAGAATGTCACAGACAAACCATGGAACACCATAAAGCTATTTAAAATTCTATTCAATGAAATGCATGGCCTCTAGAATGTTATAATGTTATAAAAATAATCACTAGCCAGGACTGGAAGAGTGGCTCAAATGGTAAGAGCACCTACCTGGCAAGTGTGAGTGAGGCCCTGAGTTCAAACCCCAGTACCACCAAATAAAACAAAAAACAAAAATGGTGGGTTCTACCTTTGACCCTGGCAAGCTGTGTTTGTGTTAGTTACTTAATGTCTCTGTGCCTTACTTTTTAAAAGAGCCAGTTGCAATCCTACCAGGTTCTTGTATTTCTGTGGTCTTTTTTTTTTTTTTGAGTCTCTGATTCTGTGCTGTAAGTAGAGTGGGCTTGTGATATTATTTCAATAGCAAATTCTGACATGTCACATTTTACACACTATAGTTTCAAGTACCTGGGAACATCTCCTTTTCAAAGTTTGCACATTATTTGATCATTGCAAATACTAGTAAGTGACTTTCTTCCACTCACTCACCGCAGTTTTCAAATGTGTTATTTTAAAAACTTAAGAACTTGTCATTTGGTATATGAACACTTTTTCACCAAGCAATATTCAAGTTGCCCAAATATGGAGTCAATCCCAAGGCTGTAGCCATTTCCCAAGCACTTGAAATGTTTCCAGTTTTCTTCCATAAGAGACATAATCAATCATCTATCTATCTACATATATATGTATAAACTAAAGCATAAACACTAATCTTTCAAGTACTGCTACATGGAAACCCCTAAAAATACAGGACAAATCCAAATATTTAAATGTTTTGATCAGAGTAATTATGCAAGACTTAGTTTAACTATTAGCAACCTTTTCAAAAAATAGGTGCCCTATGTAACACAAAGACATCTGCATTAATCTTCTTTTAAATCGCTGCAAGAAGCCATCATTTTTGAAGCAATTATCTTCAGGATAGAATGCTAATGAAACTAAAGGGTTAAAGAAAACCTAAGATTTACATATAGTCTTCCAAAAAACAGCACATAATTCCTAACTGATTTCAGAAAGGATGTGCCTATATATTTAGAAGGCTTAATTAAATTCCTGACCCATCCAAAGAAAACCATCATTACTTTTTCTTCTTTATCCTCTCTACCCTGCATCCTTGTCATGTGGACATCTTTGCACCCAGTATTAGTGCAAGTCATCTCATGAAGCATCTTGCTCTAGACCATCCACTGTGGTTATCACGAAAGTCAAAGCAAGTGTAAAGTTCCTTCTCAGAATATAAGTGGTATCTACACCCACTTGAGATCAATTACCTAGTGATGGTGGAGCTGACTTAATGACTCTCAGTTCTTAACCTTCTGCGAAGAGCTAGGAAATCACTGGCAAAACGACTCACATAGCAAAATTCAGGTCCAAGTGTCCCCTATCATTTCTACTGAGTTTTCGGCACAATTTGCTGATGCTTTCAGGAAGAAAATGCTAATAACCAGAAAGTTACTTAGGGCAGCTCTCTTCTTCTAAGTACAGACATCGTTCTCACCAAGGTTTCTGTCTGCTTTTGGTCATTCCTGTGCCTAAACATAGCTGCTTTTTAGATTTTGTCCAGAGTTTATAGCTGTCTTACTGCAGATGAAAATTAAAGAAATATGAGCTCAAATGTTTAAAAATTAGATAAGAAAACAAGGTACTATGCCTGAGTCAGCAAAAGCAACAACAGATATTGTAATCATCAACAAAAAAATAAAAATCACTTAAGAAATGTTTAAAGAAATGAAAAATATATTTAAAAGATCAGGGAGGAAGAACATCAGATGGACTGATAATGAATTTCTAGAATTAAAACTATTTATAAATATAGTGGCTTTAAGATGATAAATTCAACACAACTAATTAATAACCTTGAAGATAGGTCTTGAGAACCTACTCAGAATAAGGCAAAGAACAAGAAGGTCGGAGAAAGCATGAAAGCCGAGTTAAGATACACAAAGGGTAGTGCCAGAGGAGAGAACATAAAATGGAAGAGACAGTACTTGAAGAGATAATGTCTGAGAATTTCTAGGGGCAGTGAAAGACAGAAATCCACAGACATGAAAACACAGCATGTCCAAGAAATAGATATATTTAAATTTTTTAAACTACATATAGTAAAAAAAAAAAAATCAGAACATCAAAGACAGAGGAGGTCTTTAAAGTGTCCTCAGGGAAACAATTAACTAGGACAATTAGATCAGATCAAACTCCCAGAATCTGTAACAAAAGCCAAAAGATATAGAATCATTTCTTCAACGCAGGGAAAATTTAGCAGTCAAGCTAAAAGTATGTGCCCAGCAAAACTAACTTTTAAGAATAAGGTTAATGTAACATGAGGTTTTGTTGATAAATAAAAACTAAGAGTTTTACCATTAATGGTCTTTCTCCAAAAACCACCCTATAGAGTATAATTCAGATAGAAGGAGAATTATCAGAGCTGGAGGAGTGGCTCAAGTGGTAAGTGCCTGCCTAGCAAGCACAGGCCCTGAGTTCAAACCCCAGTGCTGCCAAAAAAAAAAAAGAAGGAGAATTATCAGAGTAGAAACTCTGAGTTTTAAGAAGAAATGGAGAGAAAAACTGGTAGACATGACGCAATCTAAGCAAACACTGTCAGTATAAAAGAATAATGACTGACTAACATGGAGTTAAAAAGAAACAACACTGTTCTGAATCACAGGCTGTGGTTCTGAATCACACAGTAATGACTTCACATTTCAATCAAATTAACACTGTGCTGGGTCTGCAGAGTAGAAATGTTTCCCATACATCTTTATCAAAGTACAACTGATGAACAAAAAGTACATAAATTTAGCATATATGATGTTTTGCTTTTTTTTTTTGGGGGGGGGGGTTTCATTTTTCTTTTATTATTCATATGTGCATACAAGGCTTGGTTCATTTCTCCCCCCTGCCCCCACCCCCTCCCTTACCACCCACTCCACCCCCTCCCGCTCTCCCCCCTCAATACCCAGCAGAAACTATTTTGCCCTTATTTCTAATTTTGTTGTAGAGAGAGTATAAGCAATAATAGGAAGGAACAAGGGGTTTTGCTGGTTGAGATAAGGATAGCTATACAGGGCATTGACTCACATTGATTTCCTGTGAGTGTGTGTTACCTTCTAGGTTAATTCTTTTTGATCTAACCTTTTCTCTAGTACCTGTTCCCCTTTTCCTATTGGCCTCAGTTGCTTTTAAGGTATCTGCTTTAGTTTCTCTGCGTTAAGGGCAACAAATGCTAGCTAGTTTCTTAGGTGTCTTACCTATCCTCACCCCTTCCTTGTGTGCTCTCGCTTTTATCATGTGCTCATAGTCCAATCCCCTTGTTGTGTTTGCCCTTGATCTAATGTCCACATATGAGGGAGAACATACGATTTTTGGTCTTTTGGGCCAGGCTAACCTCACTCAGAATGATGTTCTCCAATTCCATCCATTTACCAGCGAATGATAACATTTCGTTCTTCTTCATGGCTACATAGAATTCCATTGTGTATAGATACCATATTTTCTTAATCCATTCGTCAGTGCTGGGGCATCTTGGCTGTTTCCATAACTTGGCTATTGTGAATAGTGCCGCAATAAACATGGATGTGCAGGTGCCTCTGGAGTAACAGTCTTTTGGGTATATCCCCAAGAGTGGTATTACTGGATCAAATGGTAGATCAATGTCCAGCTTTTTAAGTAGCCTCCAAATTTTTTTCCAGAGTGGTTGTACTAGTCTACATTCCCACCAACAGTGTAAGAGGGTTCCTTTTTCCCCCGCATCCTCGCCAACACCTGTTGTTGGTGGTGTTGCTGATGATGGCTATTCTAACAGGGGTGAGGTGGAATCTTAGTGTGGTTTTAATTTGCATTTCCTTTATTGCTAGAGATGGTGAGCATTTTTTCATGTGTTTTCTGACCATTTGAATTTCTTCTTTTGAGAAAGTTCTGTTTA